>NW_027524274.1:0-34085 GCF_052094955.1 Ictidomys tridecemlineatus | reverse complement strand
TGCAGAAGGACTGTTACAGAGGGCAGAGTTTTGAGATTGTAGTGCAAAACGACTGATACAGAAAGCAGAGTTTGGATACTGGGGTGCATAAGGACCCTTACAAGGACAGCGGTTTGAGACTGCGGTACCGAAGGAGTGTTACTGAGAGCAGAGGTTGGAGACTAGGGTGCAAAAGAACTGATGTAGAAACCAGAGTTTGGAGATTGGGGTGCTGAAGGATGAGGTGAGAGTATGGAGACTGCGGTGTAGCAGGTCTGTTGCAGAGAGCAGAGTTTGGAGACTGCGGTGTAGAAAAACTTTTTCAGAGAGCAGACTTTGGAGACTGGGGTGCGGAAGGAAAGTTGGTGGGAGCAGACTATGGAGACTGGGGTCTAGAAATACTGTTGCAGAGAGCAGAGGTTGGAGACTGGGGTGTAGAAGGATTGTTTCAGAGAGCAGATGTTGGAGACTTGAGTGCAGAAGGACTGTTGCATTGAGCAGAGGTTGGAGACTGAGGTACAGAAGGACTGTAAACGAGAGCAGAGGTTGGAGACTGGGGTGCAGAAGGATTATTGCAGAGAGCAGAGTTTTCAGATTGAGGTACAGAAGAACTGTTGAAGAGAGCAGATGTTGGAGATTGGGGTTCAGAAGAACTGTTGCAGCGAGCAGAGGATTGAGACTAGGGTGCAGAAGGATCGTAGCTGAAGAGCAGAGGTTGGAGACTGGGGTGTAGAAGGATTGTTGCAGAGAACTGAGGTTGGAGTCTGAGGTGCAGAAGGACCAATGCAGAAAGCAGAGTTTGGAGACTGGGTTTTAGAAGGATCCCACAGAGAGCAGAGTTTGGACACTGAGGTGCAGAAGGACTGTTGCAGAGAGGAGAGGTTGGAAATTGGGTCGCAGAAGTACTTTTGCAGAGAACAGAGGTTGGGATTCTGAGGTGCAGAAAGACTGTTACAGAAAGCAGAGGATAGAGACTGGTGTGCAGAACGACTGATACAATATGCAGAGTTTGGAGACTCGGGTGCAGAAAGACTGTTACAGACAGCAGAGGTTGGAGACTGCAGTACAGAAGGACTGTTACAGAGAGCAGAGTTTGAAGAATGGGGTGCAGAGGAATTGTTGCAGAGAGCAGTGGTTGCAGAGTGAGGTGCAAAAGGACTGTTACAGAGAGCAAAATTTGGGAGACTGTGGTGCAGAAGGACTGATACAGAAAGCAGAGGTTGGAGACTGGGGTGGAGAAGGACTGTTGCAGAGAGCAGAGATTGAAGACTGGGTTGGAGAAGGACTGTTGCAGACAGCAGATGTTGGAAACTGGGGTGCAGAAGGAATGTTGCAGAGAGCAGAAATTAGAGACTCAGGTGCATATGGACTATTGCAGAGAGCAGAGGTTACAGTCTGAGGTGCAGAAAAACTCATACAGACAACAGATTTCGAGAACATAGTGCAAAAGGACTGATACAGAAAGCAGAGGTTGGAGAATGAGGTTCAGAAGGACCCTTATAGCGAACAGAGTTTTGAGACTGCGGTACAGAAGGACTGTTACAGAGAGCAGAGGTTTTAGACTGGGGTGCAGAGTAATTATTGTAGAGATCAGAGATTGAAGACTTGGGTGCAGAAGGACCATTGCAGAAAGCAGAGGTTGGAGACTGGGTTTCAGAAGGATCTTACAGAGAGCAGAGTTTGGACACTGGGGTGCATAAGGACTGTTGCAGAGAGCAGAGGTTGGAGATTGAGGTGCAGTAGGACTGTTGCAGAGAACAGAGGTTGGAGTCTGAGGTGCAGAAGACTGTTACAGAGAGCAGAGTTTGGAAACTGGACTGCAGAATGATCTTACAGAGAGCAGAGGTTTGAGACTGTGGTGCAGAAGAACTGATACAGAAAGCAGAGTTTGGGGACTGAGGTGCAGAAGGAGCATTACAGACAGCAGTGTTTGGAGACTGCAGTACAGGAGGACTGTTACAGAGAGAAGAGGTTGGAGACTGGAGTGGAGAAGAACTGTTTCAGAGTGCAGATGTTGGAGACTGGTGTGCAGAAGAACTGTTGCAGAGAGTAGAGATAGGAGACTGAGATGCAGAAAGACTGTTTTAAGAGAGCAGAGTTTGGAGACTGGGGTGAAGAAGGACTGATGCAGAGAGCAGAGTTTGGAGACTGGGGTGCAGAAAGCTGTTACAGAGTGCAGAGGTTGGAGACTGGGGTACAGAAGGGCTGTTACAGAGAGCAGAGTTTGGAGACTGGGTTGCAGAAGAATATTATGTAGAGCAGAGTTTGGAGACTGTGGTGCAGAAGGATTTTACAGAGAGCAGAGGTTGGCGACTGGGGTGCAGTAGGATTATTGCAGACAGCAGAGGTTGGAGACTGGTGTGCAGAAGGATTGTTGCAGAGAACAGTGGTTGGAGACTTGGGTGCAGAAGGACGGTTTAAGACAGCAGATGTTGGAGACTGGGATGCAGAAGGATCTGTTGCAGGGAGCAGAGATTGGAACCTGGGTTGCTGAGGGACTGTTACACAGAGCAGAGGTTGAAAGACTGGAGTGTAGAAGGACTGTTGCAGAGAGTAGAGTTTGGAGACTGGAATGCAGAAGGATTGTTCCAGATAGCAGAGTTTGAAAACTGGGGTGCAGAAGGCTGTTACAGAGTGCAGAGGTTGGACACTGGGTACAGAAGGGCTGTTACAGAGAGCAGAGTTTAGAGACTGGGTTGCAGAAAGAATATTATGTAGAGCAGAGTTTGGAGACTGTGGTGCAGAAAGATTGTTACAGAGAGCAGAGGTTGGAGCCTGGTGTGCAGAAGGATCATTGCGGAGAGCAGAGGTTGGAGACTTGGGTGCAGAAGGACGGTTGCTGAGAGCAGATGTTGGAGACTGGGATGCATAAGAATCGTTGCAGAGAGCAGAGATTGGAAACTGGTTTGCAGAATGACTGTTACACAGAGCAAAGTTTGAAGAGTAAAGTGTAGAAGGACTGTTGCAGAGAGCAGAGTTTGGAGACTGGGGTGCACAAGGACTGTTATAGAAAGCAGATGTTAAAGACTGAGATGCAGAAGGACTGTTACAGAGAGCAGAGGTTGGAGACTGGGGTATAGAAGGACTGATACAGAGAGCAGAGTTTGGAGACTGGGATCCAGAAGGACTGATACAGATAGCAGAGGTTGGAGACTTGTTTCGAGAATGAACCTTACAGAGAGCAGAGGTCGGAGACTGCAGTACAGAAGGACTGTTACAGAGAGCAGAGTTTGGAGACCAGGGTACAGATGGACTGTTGCAGAGTGCAGAAGTGGGAGAATGGAATGCAGTAGGACTCTTTCAGAGAGTAGATGTTAAAGAGTGTGGTCCAGAAAAACTGTTTCAGAGAGCAGAAGGTGGAGACTGGGGTGCAGAAAAATTGTTGCAGGGAGCAGAGGTTTGAGACTGGGGTGAAAAGGAGCTGTTACAGAGATCAGAGTTTGGAGATTGGGGTGCAGAAGTATCTTACCGAGAGCAGAGATTGGAGATTGGGGTGCAGAGGAACTGTTGCACAGAGCAGAGGTTGGAGACTGGTGTGCAGAATGACTATATTACAGAGAGCAGAGATTAGAGACTGTGTGGCAGAAGTATCTAACATACAGCACAGGTTGGAGACTGAGGTGCAGAAGAATGTTACCGAGAGCAATGGTTGGAGACTGGGGTGCAGAAGTATTTTTGCAGGGAGCAGTGGTTGGAGACTGACATGCTCAAGGACTCTTGCAGACAACAGAGGTTGGAGAATGGGGTGCAGAAGGACCGTTTCAGAGAGCAGATGTTGTAGACTGAGGTGCAGAAGGATTGTTACAGAGAGCAGAGGTTGGAGTGTGGGGTGAAGAAGGACTGTTACGGAGATCAGAGTTTTGAGACTGGGGTGCAGAAGGATCTTTCAGAGTACAGAGGTAGGAGACTGCAGTGCAGACGAACTTTTGCACAGAGCAGAGGTTTGAGACTGAGGTGCATAAGGACTGTTAGAGAGAGCAGAGTTTCGAGACTTTGTTGTAGAAAGATCTTACATAAAGCAGAGGTTGGAAACTGAGGTGCAGAAGAAATGATACCCAGAGCAGAGTTTGGATACTGGGGTGCAGAAGAACTGTTGCCGAGACCAGAGGTTGGAGACTGTCGTGAAGAAGGACCATAGCAGAGACCAGAGGTTGGAGACTAGGGAGGAAAAGGAACTTTAGAGAGAATAGAGTTTGGAAACTGGGTTTAGAAGGATCTTACAGAGAGCAGAGGTTTGAGACTGGTGTTCAGAAGGACTGTTACAGAGAGCCGAGTTTGGAGACTGAGTTGCAGAAGGACTGTTACAGAAAGCAGAATTTAGAGACTGTGGTGCACAAGAATCCTTGCAGAGATCAGAGTTTTCAGACTGATGTACACAAGGACTGTTGCAGAGAGCAGATGTTGGAGACTGGGGTGCAGAAGGATCGTTGCAGAGAGCAGAGGCTAGAGACTGGGGTGCAATAGGACCAATGCAGAGGTCAGAGTTTGGAAACTGAGTTGCAGAAAGATTGTTCCAGAGAACAGAAGTTGGATACTGAAGTGCAGAAGGACTGTTGCAGAGAGCAGAGGTTGGAAACTGGGGTTTAGAAAGACTGTGGCAGAGAGCAGAAGTTGTAGACTGTGGTTCAGAAGGACTGTTACAGAGAGCAGAGTTTGGAGACAGGGTTGCAGAAGAATCTTACTGAGAGCAGAGGTTGCAGACTGAGTTGCAGAAGGACTGTTAAAGAAAGCAGAGTTTTGGGGACTGGGGTGCAGAAGGAACGTTGCAGAACCGAAGAGACCGAGTATTCAGACTGAGGTGCAGAAGGACTGTTGGAGATTACAGAGGGTGGAGACTGGGGTGCAGAAGGATCTTTGCAAAGAGCAGAGGTTTGAGACTGGGGTGCAGAAGGACTGTTACAGAGAACAGAGGTTGGAGACTGCGGTACAGAAGGCCTGTTATAGAGAGCAGAGTTTGGTGAAAGGATGCAGAAAGAGTGTTACAGAGTGCAGAGTTTGGAGACTGGGTTGCAGAAGGATCTTACAGAGAGCAGAGGTTGAAGACTGACGTGCAAAATGACTGTTACAGAGAGTGGAGTTGGAGACTGAGGTGCAGAAGGGACCATTGCAGAGAGCAGAGGTGGAGACAGAGGTGCAGAAGGATTGTTATACAGAGAAGAGTTTGGAGATTTGGGTCTAGAAAGACTGTTGCAAATTGCAGAGGTGGGAGAATGAGGTGAAGAAGGACTTTTGTAGGGTGCAGGTGTTGGATACTTGGGTGCAGAGGAGTGTTGAAGAGAGCAGAATTTGGAGACTGAGGTGCAGAATAACTGTTACAGAGAGCAGAGTTTGGAGACTGGTGTGCAGAAGGACCATTGAAGAGAGCAGAGTTGGGAGACTGCCATACAGAAAAACTGTTACAGAGAGCAGAGTTTGGAAAATGGTTTATAGAAGAACTGTTGCAGAGAGCAGAGGTTGGAGACTGGGTGGCAGAAGAACTGTCGCAGAGCGCAGAGGTTGGAGACTGAGGTGCAGAAAGAATGTTACAGAGAGCAAAGGTTAAAGACTGGGGTGCGGAATTACTGATACAGAAAGCAGAGGTTGAGACTCGGGTGCAGAAGAACCGTTACAGAGAGCAGAGGTTTGAGACTGTAGTACAGAAGTACTGTTACAGAGAGCAGAGGTTAGAGAATGGGGTGCAGAGGTAAGGTAGCAGAGTTCAGAGGTTGGAGACAAAGGTGCAAAAGGACTGTCACAGAAAGCAGAGGTTGGAATCCGTGGTTCAGAAGGACTTATAACAGAAAGCAGAGGTTTGAGACTGGGGTGCAGAAGGACCTTTAGAGAAAGCAGAGGTTGGAGACTACGGGTACAGACGGACTGTTACAGAGAGCAGAGGTTTGATATTGGAAAGTAGAATGACTGTTGCAGAGAACAGATGTTGTAGACTGGGTTGCAGCAGGACTGTTGAGAAAAGCAGAGGTTGTACACAGGGTTGGAGAAAAATGTTACAGAGAGCAGAGTTTGGAAACTCGCATGCAGAAGGACCTTACAGAGAACAGAGGTTGGAGACTGGAGTGCAGAAGGAGTGTTCAGGAGAGAAGACTTTGGGAGACAGGGGTGCAGAAGGACTTTTGCAGAGAGCAGATGTTGGAGACTGGGGTGCATAAGGATCGTTGCAGAGAGCAGAGGTTAGAGACAGGGGTGCAGAAGGACGGTTGCAGAGAGCAGAGGTTGGATACTGAGGTGCAGAAAAACAGTTACAGAGAGCAGAGGTGGAGTCTGGGGTGCAGAAGGATCATTGAAGAGAGCAGAAGTAAAGACTGAGTTGCAGAAGAATCGTTGAAGAGAGTGGAGGTGGAGACTGGGCTGCTGAAAAATCATTACTGAGAGAAGAGGTGGGAGACTGTGGTGCAGAAAGACTGTTACAGAGAGCACAGGTTGGAGACTGGGGTACAGAAGAAATGTTGCAGAAAGAAGAGCTTGGAGACTGGGGTGCAGAAAAACTGTTTCCGAGAGCAGAGGTTGGAGACTGAGATGCAGAAGTATTGTTATACAGAGCAATTTTTGGAAACTGGGATGAAGAATTATGATACAGAAAGCAGAGGTGTGAGACTGGGGTGCAGAAGGACCGATACAGAGAGCAGAGGTTGCAGACTGGCGTGCATAAGGACTGTTTCAGAGAGCAGAGTTTGGAGACTGGGGTGCATAAGGCCTGCTACAGAGAGCAGAGGTTGGAGACTGGGTTGCAGAAGGACTGTTATAGAGAGCAGAGTTTTGAGGCTGGGTTTAAGAAGGATCTTACAGAGAGCAGTGATTGGTGACTGTGGTACAGGACGAATGATACAGAGAGCAGTGATTAGAGACTGGGGTGCAGAAGGATCGTGCAGACAGCAGAGGTTTCAGACTGAGGTGCAGAAGGACTGGAACAGAGAGAAGAGATTGGAGACTGAGTTTCAGAAGGACTGTTACAGAGAGCAGAGTTTGGTGACTGAGGTGCAGAAGGACTGTTACAGAAACAGAGGTTGGAAATTGGGGTACAGAGGGACCGTTACAGAGAGCAGAGGTTGGAGACTGCGGTTTAGAAAGACTGTAACTGAGAGCAGAGGTTTCAGAATACGGTGCAGAAGAATTGTTACAGAGAGCAGAGGTTGGAGACTGGGGTGCAGAAGGACTGTTACACAGAGCAGAGTTTGAAGACTGGGGTTTAAAAGGACTGTTGCAGAGAGCAGAGGCTGGAGACTTTGGTGAAGAAGGACTGTTGCCAAGAGCAGAATTTGGAGACTAAGGTGCAGAAGGACTGTTGAGAAGAGGAGACGTTTGAGACTGGGGTGCAGAAGGATCATTGCAGAGAGGAGAGGTTGGAGACTGAGGTGCAAAAAGACTGTTACAGAGAGCAGAGCTTAGAGACTGGGGTGCACAGGCCTGTTACGGAGAACAGAGTGTGGAGAAGGGCTCCAGAAAGACTGTTACAGAGAGTTTGGAGACTGGGTTGAAGAAGGATCTAACAGAGAGCAGATGTTGGGGACCCAATGCAGAAGGACTGTTACAGAGAGTAGAGGTTGAATTCTGAGGTGCAAAAGGAAGGTAGAAGAGAACAGCGTTTTAAAACTGAGGTGCAGAAGCACTGTTGCAGAGACCACATGTTGGAGACTGGGGCGCAGAAGGACTGTTGCAGAGAGCAATGGTTGGAGATTGGGGTGCAGAAGTCTTGTTATAGAGAACAGACTTTGGAGACTAGGGTGCAAAAGGCCTGTTACGGAGAGGAGAGTTGGGAGAAGGGGTGCAGAAGGACTGTTAGAGAGGGCAGAGTTAGGAGACTGGGTTGCAGAAGGATCTTACAGAGAGCAGATGTTAAAGACTAAGGTGTAGAATGATTGTTGCAGAGAGAAGAGTTTGGAGACTGGGGTTCAGAAGGCCTGTTACAGAAAGCAGGGTTTGGTGACTGGGGTGCAGAAGGCCTGTTAAATAGAGCAGAGGTTGAAGACTGGGGTGTACAAGGACTGTTATAGAAAGCAAAGATGGGAGACTGGGTGGCAGAAGTATCTTACAGAGAGCATAGTTTGGAGACTTAGGTGCAGGAGGACTGTTACAGAGAGCAGTGGTTGAAGACTGGGGTTCAGATGGATCGTGTAGAGAGAAGAGGTTTCAGACTGATGTGTAGTTCGACTGTTACAGAGAGAAGAGGTTGGAGACTGAGGTGCAGAAGGACTGTTACAGAGAGAGGATGTTGAAGTCTGGGGTGAAGAAGGATTGTTGCACAAAGCAAAATATTCAGACTGAGGTGCAGGAGGACTTTTGCAGAGAGCAGATTTTGGATACTGGGGTGCGCAAGGTTCGTTGCAGAGAGCAGAAGTTGGAGACTGCAGTACAGAAGGACTGTTGCAGGGAGCAAAGGTTGGAGACTAGGGTAAAAAAGGACTTTTTCAGAGAGCAGATGTTGGATACTGTTGATCAGAAGGACTGTTGCAGAGAGCAGAAGTTGGAGAATAGGTTGCAGAAGAACTTTTGCAGAGAGCAGAGGTAGGAGACTGAGGTTCAGATGGACAAAGAAAGCAGAGGTTGGAGACTGGCGTGCAAAAGGACCTTTAAAGAGAGCAGAGTTTGGAGACTGCGGTACAAAAGTACTGTTACAGAGAGCAGATTTTGGAGACTGGGGAGCATAAGGAGTGTTGCAGAGTACAGAGGTTGGAGACTGGGGTGCAGCAGGACCGTTGCAGAAAGCAGAGGTTGGAGACTGGCGTGGAGAAGAAATATTATGGAGAGCAGAGTTTGGAAAATGGGGTCAGAAGGATCTTTCAGAGAGCAGAGGTTGGAGATGGGTGCAGAAGGATCGTTGCAGAGAGAAGAGTTTGGACACTGGAGTTCAGAAGGACTGTTGCAGAGAGTAGATTTTGGAGACTGAAGTGCAGAAGGACTGTTTAGAGAGCAGATGTTGGAGACTGGGGTGCAGAAGGACTCTTGCAGAGATCAGAGGTTGAAGACTGAGGTGGAGAAGGACTGTTATACAGAACAGAGTTTGAATACTGGGGTGCAGAAGGACTGTTGCAGAGAGAAGAGTTTTATGACTGAGGTACAGAAGGATCATTGCAGAGAGCAGACGTGGAGACTTGGCTGCAGAAGGACTGTTACACACAGCACACGTTGCAGACTGGGGAGCAGAAGGAATTTTGCAGAAAGCAGAGGTTGGAGACTGGGGCGCATAAGGTCTGTTGCAGATAGCAGAGTTTGGATATAAGGTGCAGAAGGACTGTTACAGAGAGCAGAGGTTGTAGACTGGGGTGCAAAAGGACTGATACAGAAAGCAGAGGTTGGAGACTGGGGTGCAGAAGGACCATTAAAGAGAGAAGAGTTTGAAGACTGCGGTACAGAAGGACTGTTACAGAGAGTAGAGTGTGGCGACTGGGGTGCAGAATGAGTGTGGCAAAGAATAGAGTTTGGAGACTGAGGTGAAGAAGGACTGTTACAGAGAGCAGAGTTTTTAGACAAGGTTGCAGAAGGATCTTACAGCCAGCAGAGATTGTAGACTGAGGTGCAGCAGGACTGTTACAGAGAGCAGATGTTGGAGACTGGGGTGCAGAACGATTGTTATAGCGAACAGACTTTAGAGACTGGGGTGCAGAAGGCCTGGTACGGAGAGGAGAGTGGGAAGAAGGTGTGCAGAAGGACTGTTACAGAGGGCAGAGTTTGGAGTCTGGGTTGCAGAAGGTACTTACATAGAGCAGTTGTTGGAGAGTGAGGTGCAGAGGGACTGTTACAGAGAGTAGATATTGGAGACTAATGAACAGAAAGATTGTTACAGAGAGAAGAGTTTGGAGACTGGGGTGCAGAAGGACTGTTTCAGATACCAGAGGTTGGAGACTGGGGTGTAGAAGGACTGTTGCAGAAACCAGAAGTTGGAATCTGGGGTGCTGAAGGACTGTTGCAGAGAGCAGATGTAGGAGACTGAGATGCAGAAAGACTGTTACAAAGAGCAGAGGTTTGCGACTGGGGTGCAGAAAAACTGATACAGAGAGCAATGGTTGGAGACTGTGGTACAGAAGGACTGTTACAGAGAGCAGAGGTTGGAGTCTGTGTTGCAGAATAACCGATGTAGAGAACAGAGTTTGGAGACTGGGGTGCAGAAGGACCGTTGGGGTGATCAGAGTATGGAGACTTGGGTGTAGAAGGACTGTTGAAGAGAGCAGTGATTGGAGACTGAGTTACAAAAGGACTGTTGCAAAGAGCAGCGTTTTGAGACTGGGGTGCAGATGGATTATTGCAGAGAGCAGAGTTTTCAGACTGAGGTAAAGAAGAACTGTTGCAGGAAGCAGATGTTGGAGATTGGGCTTCATAAGGACTGTTGCAGCTAGCAGAGGTTTCAGACTGGGGTGCAGAAGGATAGTTGCAGAGAGCAAAGTTTGGAGACTGAGATGCAGAAGGATTGTTACAGAGAGCAGAGGTTGGAGACTGGGGTGCAGAAGGACTGTTGCAGAGAGCAGAGTTTTTAGACTGGGATGTAGAAGCACTGTTGCAGAGAGTAGAGGTTGAAGATTGGGTTCAAGAAGGACTGTAGCAGAGAGTAGAAGTTGGAGACTAAAGTGCAGAAGGACAGTTAAACAGAGCACAGGTTGGAGACTGGGGTGCAGAAGAACTGACAGAAAGCAGAGGTTTGAGAATCGGGTGCAGAAGTACCATTACAGAGAGCAGAGGTTGTATAATGCAGTACAGAAGGTCTTTTACAGAGAGCAAAGTTTGGAGACTGGGGTGGAGAATGACTGTTGCAGAGAGCAGATTTTGGAGAATGAGGTGCAAAAGGACAGTTGCAGAGAGTAGAGGATAGAGACTGGGGTGCAGAAGGACTGTTGCAGAGAGCAGAGGTTGCAGACTGAGGTGCAAAAGGACAGTTGCAGAGAGTAGAGGATAGAGACTGGGGTGCAGAAGGACTGTTGCAGAGAGCAGAGGTTGCAGACTGAGTTGCAGAAGGACGGTTACAGAGGGCAGAGTTTGGTGACTGTGGTACAAAACGACGGATACAGAAAGAAGAATTTGGATACAGGGGTGCATAAGGACCCTTACAGAGAACAGAGGTTGGAGACTGTGGTACAGAAAGACTGTTACAGAGAGCCGAGGTTGGAGACTGGGGTGCAGAAGAACTGATGTAGAGAACAGAGTTTGGAGACTGGGGTGCAGAAAAATCGTTGGGGCGATCAGAGTATGGAGACTGGGGTGTAGAGGGACTGTTGCATAGAGCAGAGGTTGGAGAATGGCGTGTGGAAGGACCGTTTAAGAGAGCAGATATTAGACAGTTGTGCACAGAAGGATTGTTTCATAGAGCAGAGATTGGAGACTGAGGTACAGAAGGACTGTTATAGACAGCAGAGTTTTGAGACTGGGTTGCAGATGGAGGATTACAGAGAGCGGAGTTTTCAGACAGAGGTTCAGAAGAACTGTTGCACAAAGCAGAAGTCAGAGACTGGGGTTCACAAAGACTGTTGCAGAGACCAGAGTTTTGAGACTGGGGTGCAGAAGGATCGTTGCAGAGAGCAGAGGATTGAGACTAAGGTGCAGAAGAATCGTTGAAGAGAGCAGAGGTTCGAGACTGGGGTGCAGAAGGATCGTTACAGAGAGCAGAGTTTGGAGACTGGGGTGCAGAAAGACTTTTACAGAGAGCACAGTTTGGAGACTGGGATGCAGAAGGAATGTTGCGGAGAGCAGAAGTTGAAGACGGGGGTTGAAGGACTGTTGCAGAAAGCAGAGTTTAAAGACTGAGGTGCAGAAAGACTGTTGCATAGAGCAGAGGTTAAAGACTGGAGTGCAGAAGGACAGTTACAGAGAGCAGACGTTGGAGACTGGGTTTCAGAACGATCTTACAGAGAAAAGAATTTGGAGACTGTGGTGCAGAAGGACTGTTAAAGAGAGCAGATGTTTGAGACTAGGGTGCAGAAGGATCATTACAGAGAGCAGAGATTGGAGACTGGGGTAAAGATGGACATTTTCAGAGAGCATAGGTTTGATACTGGGGTGCAAAAGAAAGTTGCAGAGAGCAGAGGTTGGAGACTGGGGTTCAGAAGGACAGTTGCTGAAAGCAGAGGTTGGAGAATGAGGTGCAGAAGGACTGTTATCGAGAGCAGAGGTTGGATACTGGGGTGCAGAACGACTGACAAAGAAAGCAAATGTTGGAGACTGGGAGGCAGAAGGACCGTTACAGACAGCAGAGGTTGGAGACTCTGGTACAGAAGGACTGTTACAGAGAGCAGAGTTTGGAGACTGGGGTGTAGAAGGACTGTTGAAGAAAACAGAGTTTGGAGACTGGGGTGCAGAAGGACCGTTGCAGAGAGCAGAGTTTGGAGATAGGTTCCAGAAAAACTGTTAGAGCGAGCAGGGGTTGGAGAGTGGTTTGCAGAAGGATCTTACAGAGACCAGAGGTAGGAGACTGGGGTGCACAAGGACTTTTTCAGAGAGAAGAGGTAGGAGACTGGGGTGCAGAATGATCGTTGCAGAGAGTAGAGGTTGGAGACTGGGGTGCAGAAGGCCTCTTACAGACAGCAGAGGTTGGAGGCTGGGATGCAGAAGGCAAGTTACAGAGAGCAGAGGTTGGAGACTGGGGTGCAGAAGGACTGTTAAACAGAGCAGAGTTTGCAGACTGGGTTTCAGAAGGGTCTTACAGAGAGCAGAGGTAGGAGACAGAGGTACAGAAAGACTGTTACAGAGAGCAGAGTTTGGAGACTGGCGTGAAGAAGGACTGTTTAAGAGAGCAGATGTTAGAGACTTGTGCACAGAAGGATTGTTGCATAGAGCAGAGATTGGAAATTGAGGTACAAAGAACTGTTTCAGAGAGCAGAGGTTGGAGACTGGGTTGCACAAGGACTGTTGCAGCGAGCAGAGGTTGGAGACTGGGGTGCAGAAGGATTGTTGCAGAGAGCAGAGGCTGGCGACTGGGGTGCAGATGGACTGATACAGAGAGCAGAGTTTGGAGACTGGGGTGCAGAAGGCCTGTTACAGAGCAGAGTTTGGAGACTGGGGTGCAGAAGGATCTTACAGAGAGCAAAGTTTGGAGACTGATGTGCAGAAGGACCCTTGCAAAGAGCAGAGGTTGAAGACTGAGGTTCAGAAGGATAGTTACAGAGAGAAGAGGTTGGAGACTTGGGTGCAGAAAAACTTTTGCTGAGAGCAGAGGTTTTAGACTGGGGTTTCAAAAAAACTGTTGGAGCGAGCAGAGGTAAAAGACTGGGGTGCAGAAGGATCGTTGCAGAGAGCAGAGGTTGGAGACTGTGGTGCAGATGGACTGATACAGAGAGCAGAGGTTTGAGACTGGGGTGCAGAAGGCATGTTACAGAGCAGAGTTTGACACTGGGGTGCAGAAGGATCTTACAGAGAGCAGAGTTTAGAGACTGTGGTGCAGAAGGACCCTTGCAAAGAGCAGAGGTTAGAGAATGAGGTGCAGAAGGATAGTTACAGAGAGAAGAGGTTGGAGACTGGGGTGCAGAAAAACTTTTGCTGAAAGCAGAGGTTTTAGACTGGGGTGTAGAAGGACTGTTGCAGAGAGTAGAGGTTGGAGATTGGGGTCCAGAAGGACTGTTACAGAGAGCAGATTTTGGAGACTGGGGTGGAGATGAACTGTTGCAGAGAGCAGATTCTGGAGACTGGGTTGCAAAATAAAAGTTGCAGAGAGCAGAGGATGGAGACTGGGTGCAGAGGTATTTTTGGGGTGAGCAGAATATGGAGAATAGGTGTAGAAGGACTGTTACAGAGAGCAGAGGTTGGAGACTAGGGTATAGAAGGACTTTTACTGAGAGCACAGGTCGGAGACTGGGGTGCAGAAGAATTTTTCAGAGAGCAGACTTTGGAGACTGGGGTGCAGAAGGATTGTTAGAGAGTGCAGAGGTTGTAGACTGTGGTGCACAAGGACTTTTACTGAGAGCATAGTTTGGAGACTGGGGTGCAGAAGGACTTTTACAGAGAGCACAGGTTAAAGACTGAGGTGCGTAAAAAACTGTTGCAGAGAGCAAAGTTAGAAGACTGGGGTGCAGAAGGAGTGTTGCAGAGAGCAGATGTTGGAGACTGAGGTGCAGAAGGACCATTACAGAGAGCAGAAGTTGGAGACTGGGATACAGAGTAGTGTTACAGAGAGCAGAGTTTGGAGACTGGGTTGCAGAAGAACTGATACATAAAGTAGTGTTTCGAGACTGGGGTGCAGAAGGCCCCTTACAGAGAGCAGAGGTTGGAGACTGGGGTGGAGATTGACTGTTGCAGAGAGCATAGCATGGAAACTGGGGTGCAGAAGGACTCTTGCAGAGAGCAGAGTTTGAAGACTGGTTGCAGAAGGACTGTTTCAGAGAGCAGAGGTTGCAGAGTGAGGTGCAGGACTGATATATAAAGTAGAGGTGGAAGAGTGGGTTGCAAAAGGTCCCTTACAGAGAATAGAGGTTGGAGACTGCAGTACACAAGGACTGTTGTAGAGAACAAGGTTGGAGACTGGGGTTAAGTGGTACCAATGCAGATAGCAGAGGTTGGAGACTGGGGTGCAGAAGGAATGTTACAGAGAGCACAGGTTGGAGACTGAGGTGCAGAAGGACTGTTACAGAAAGCAGAGGTTCTAAATTGGGGTGTAGAAGGATCATTGAAGTGAGAAGAGTTTGGAGTCTGGGGGCAAAAGGCCTGTTACATACAGAAGAGGTTGGAGACTGGGGTGAAGAAGGCCTGTTACAGAGAGCAGTTCTTGGAGACTGGGGTGCAGAAGGACAGTTACAAAGATCAGAGTTTGGAGACTGAGTGGCAAAAGAATCTTACTGAGAGCAGAGTTTGGAGAATGAGGTACAAAACGACTGTTAGAGAGAGCAGAGGTTGGAGACTGAGGGGCAGAAGAATTGTTGGAGAGAGCAGTGTTTGTAGACTAGGGTGCAGAAGGACTGTTGCAGAGAGAACAGGTTGGAGACTGGGGTGCAGAAGGAATGTTGAAGAGAGCAGAGTTTGGAGACTGGGGTGCAGAAGGACTGTTGCAGAGAGCAGTGGTTGGATACTGAGGTGCAGAAAGACTCTTAGAGAGAGGAGAATTTGGAAACTGGGGTTCAGAAGGACTGATTCAGAAAGCAGAGTTTGGAGTCTGGGCTGCAGAAAGACGTTTACAGAGAGCAGAATTTGAAGACTGCAGTATAGAAGGACTGTTGCAAAGAGCACCGGTTGGAGACTGAGGTGCGGAAGGATAGATACAAAGAACAGAGGTTGGAGACTGGGGTTCAGAAAGACTGATACAGAAAGCAGAGTTTGGAGACAGGGGTGTAGAAGGACTGTTACAGAGATTAGAGTTTGGAGACTCAGGTGGAGAAAGACTGTTACAGGAAGCAGAGTTGTGAAATTGGGGTGCAGAAGGATTTTACAAAGAGCAGATTTTGGAGACTGGGATAGAGAAGAATCATTGCAGGGAGAAGCGGTTGAAGACTGTTGTGCAGAAGGACTGTTACAGAGTGCAGAGTTTAAAGACTTGGTTTCAAAAGGATCTTACAGAGAGCAATGTTGGGAGACTGAGGTGTAGAAGGACATTTAGAGTGAGTAGAGGTAGAAGAATGAGGTGCAGAATTACTGTTACAGAGAGCAAAGGTTGGACACAGGGGTGCAGAAGCATCTTTCAGAGAGCAGAATTTTGAGACTGAGTTGCAGAACGACTGTTGCAAAGATCAGAGGTTGGAGAGTGGGGTGCAGTTGGATCATTGCAGCGAGCTGATGTTGGAGACTGAGGTGCAGAAGGATCGTTGCAGAGAGGAGATTTTGGAGACTGGCGTGCAGAAGGCCTGCTACAGAGAGAAGAGTTTGGAGACTCAGGTGCAGAAAAACTGTTACAGGAAACAGAGTTTGGAAATTGGGGTGCAGAAGGACCGTTACAGAGAGCAGTGTTTGGAGACTGGAGTGCAGAAGGATCGTGCAGAGAGCAGAGGTTTGAGACTGAGGTGCAGGTGGACTGTTACAGAGAGCAGAGGTTAGAGACTGAGGTGTAGAAGGACTGTTACAGAGAGGAGAGTTTGGAGACTCAGGTGCAGAAGGACTGTTACAGAAAGCAGGGTTTCGAAATTGGGCTGCAGAAGGACCATTACAGAGAGCAGAGGTTTGAGACTGCGTTATAGGTCTGTTACCAAGAGCAGAGGTTGGAGACTTGGGTTCAGAAGGACTCTTACATAAAACACAGGTTGGAGACTGAGGTGCAGAAGGATAGATACAGAGAACAGAGGTTGGAGACTGGGGTTTAGACAGACTGATACAGATAGAAGAGATGGAGACTGGGGTGTAGAAGGATCGTTACAAAGAGCAGAGGTTGGAGACTGGGATAAAGAAGGAATGTTACAGAGAGCAGAGTTGGGGAACTGGAGTGCAGAAAGATTTTCAGAGAGCAGAGTTTGGAGACTGTGGTGCAGAAAGACAGTTGCAAAGAGCAGACATTGGAGACTTGGTTCCAGAAGAATCGTTCAAGAAGGCAGATTTTAGAATCTAGTGTGCAGAAGTACTTTTACAAAGTGTAGAGTTTGGAGACTGGGGTGCAGAAGGTCTGTTACAGAGAGTAGAGTTTGGAGACTGGGGTTCAGATGGATCTTACAGAGAGCAGAGTTTGGAAACTGGGGTACAAAAGTACTGTTGCAGAGACCAGATGTTTGAGACTGGGGTGGAGAAGAATCGTTGCAGAGAGCTGAAATTGGAGACTGGGGTGCAGAAGAATCGTTGCAGAGAGCAGGTTTTGGAGACTGGGGTGTAGAAGGCCTGCTACAGAGAGAAGAGTTTGGAGACTGGCCTGCAGAAGGCCTGTTACAGAGAGGAGAGGTGGGAGACTGGGGTGCAGAAGGACAGTTATAGAAAGCAGAGATTGGAGACTGGGTTGCTGAATGTTCTTACAGAGAGCAGAGGTTGGAGACTGAGGTGCAGGTGGACTGTTACAGAGAGCAGTGTTTGGAGACTGGGTTGCAGAAGTTTCGTGAAAAGAGCAGAGGTGTCTGACTGAGGTTCAGTAGGACTGTTACAGAGAACAAAGGTTGGAGACTGAGGTGTAGAAACACTATTACAGAGAGCAGAGTTTGAAGACTGTGCAGAAGGCCTGTTACAGAGAGCAGAGTTTGGAGACTGGGTGGCAGAAGTCCTGGTACAGAGAGCACAGGTTGGAGACTGAAGTGCACAAGGATAGATACAGAGAGCATAGGTTTGAAACTGAGGTTCAAAAGGACTGATACAGAAAGCAGAGTTTGGATACTGGGGTGCTGAAATACCATTACGGAGAGCAGAGGTTGGAGACTGGGGAGCACAATGACTGTTTCAGAGGATAGAGGTTGGGTACTGGGCTGCCGCAGAACCCTTGCAGAAGGCAGAGGTTAAAGAATGGGGTGGAGAAGGAATGTTAGAGAGAGCAGAGTTTGGAAACTGGAGTGCAGAAGGATCTTACAGAGAGCAGAATTTGGAGACTGTGGTGCAGAAGGATTGTTACAGAGAGTCGAGGTTGGAGACTGGGGTCCAGAAGCATTGTTGCAGAGAGAAGAGTTTGGAGACTGGGATGCAGAAGGACTGTTGCAGAGAGCAGAGGTATGAATCTGGGGTGCAGAAGGACTGTTGCAGAGAGCAGAGGTTGGAGACTGGAGTGCAGAAGGACAGTTGCAGAGAGCAGAGGTTGGAGTCTGATGTGCAGAAAGACTCTTACAGAGAGGAGAGTTTGGAGACTGGGGTGCAGAAGGACTGTTACAAAGAGCAGAGGTTGGAGCCTGTGGTGCAGAATGACTGTTGCAGAGATCAGAGGTTAAAGACTGCAGTGCAGTAGGATCATTGCAGAGAGCAGAGGTTGGATACTGGGGTGCAGAAGGATCCTTGGAGAGAGCAGATTTTGAAGACTGGGGTGCAGAAGGCCTGCTACGGAGAGCAGAGTTTGGAGACTGAGGTGCAGAAAGACTGTTACAGAGCGCGGAGGTTGGAGACTGGGGTGCAAATGGATTGTTGCAGAGAGCAGAGTTTGGAGACTGGGGTGAAGAAGGACTGTTACATAGAGCAGAGGTTTGATACTGAGGTGCAGAAGTCCTGTTACATAGAGCAGAGTTTGGAGACTGTGGTGCAGATGGATCGTTGCAAGGAGGAGACTTGAAGATAGCGGTGAACAAGGATGTTACAGAGAGTAGAGATTTGAGACTGAGGTGCAGAAGGACTGTTGCAAAGATGAGAGGTTAGAGACTGGGGTGCAGTAGGATAATTGCTGAGTGCAGAGGTTGGAGACTGGGGTGCAGAAGGCCTGCTACACAGAGTAGAGTTTGGAGACTGGCATGCAGAAGGCCTATTACAGAGAGGAGATATTGGAAACTCGGGTGCAGAAGGACTGTTACAGAGAGCAGAGGTTGGAGACTGGTGTGCAGAAGGACTGTTGCAGAAAGCACAGTTTGGAGACTGAGTGCAGAAGGATAGATACAGAGAGAAGAGGTTGGAGACTAGGATTCAGAAGGACTGATTCAAAAACCAGAGGTTGGAGACTGGGTTGCAGAAGGACCCTTACAGAGAGCAGAGGTTGGCGACTGAGGTGCAGAAGGACTGTTACAGGAAGCAGAGTTTGGAAATTGGGGTGCAGAAGGACCGTTACAGAGAGCAGAGGTTGGAGACTGCGGTATAAGACTGTTACCGAGAGCAGAGGTTGGAGACTGGGGTGCAGAAGGACTCTTACATAGAGCACCGGTTGGAGCCTGAGGTGCAGAAGGATAGATACAGAGAACAGAGGTTGTTGACTAGGGTTCAGACAGACTGATACAGAAAGCAGAGGTTGGAGACTGGGGTGTAGAAGGACCGTTAAAAACAGCAGAGTTTGGAGACTGCGGTACAGAAGGACTGTTATAGAGAGCAGATCTTTGAAACTGGGGAGCAGAAGGACTGTTGCAGAGGAGAGAGGTTGGAGACTCGGGTGGAGAAGGAATGTTACAGAGAACAGAGTTTGGAAAAGGGAGTGCAGAAGGATCTTACAAAGAGAAGAGGTTGGGGAATGTGTTGCAGAAGGACTGTTGAAGAGAGCAGACGTTGGAGACTGGGGTGCATAAGGACTGTTCCAGAGAGCAGATGTTGAAGACTGGGGTGCAGAAGGACTGTTACACAGAGCAGAGGTTGGAGACTGAGGTGCAGAAGGACTGTTACAGGGAGCAGAGTTTGGAGAGTGGGGTGCAGAAGGACTGTTACAGAGAGCAGTTTTTGGAGACTGGGGTTCAGATGGATCTTACAGAGAGCAGAGTTTGGAGATTGGGGTGCAAAGGACTGTTGCAAAGAGCAGAATCTGGAGACTAGGGTGGAGAAGCATCGTTGCTGAGAGAAGAGGTTGGAGACTGGGATGCAGAAGGCCTGTTACAGAGAGCAGAGTTTGGAGACTGGGTGGCAGAAGTCCTGGTACAGAGAGCACAGGTTGGAGACTGTTGTGCAGAAAGACTGTTACAGAGTGCAGAGTTTAAAGACTGAGGTGCAGAAGGATCTTACAGAGAGCAGAATTTGGAGTCTGAGGTGCAAAAGGACTGTTACAGAGAGCAGAGGTAGGATACTGGGATGCAGAACGGTCGTTGCAGAGAACAGAGTTTTCAGACTGAGGTACAGAAGAAGTGTTGCAGAGAGCCGATGTTGGAGACTGGAGTGCATAAGGACTGTTGCAGAGAGCAGATGTTGGAGACTGGGGTGCAGAAGGACTGATAAAGAAAGCAGAGGATTGAGACTGGGGTGCAGAACGACCCTTACAGAGAGCAGACTTTTCTTTTTTTTTTTTTTTTTTTATTGTTGGTCGTTCAAAACATTACACAGTTCTTAATACATCATCTTTCACAGTTTGATTCAAGTGGGTTATGAACTCCCAACTTTACCCCGTATACAGATTGCTGTTTCACATCAGTTACCCTTCCATTGATTGACATATTGCCTTTCTAGTGTCTGATGTATTCTGCTGTCTGTCCTATTCTCTACTATCCCCCCTCCCCTCCCCTCCCCTCCCCTCCCCTTTTCTCATCCCTGTTTAATGTAAATCTTCTTCTCAAGCTCTTCGTCCTTACCCTGTCCTTGTTTACTCCCCTTATATCAAAGGGGTCATTTGGTATTTGTTTTTTAACGATTGACTAGCTTCACTTAGCATAATCTGCTCTAATGCCATCCATTTCCCTCCAAATTCTATGATTTTGTCGTTCCTTAATGCAGAGTAATACTCCATTGTGTATAAATGCCACATTTTTTTTATCCATTCATCTATTGAAGGGCATCTAGGCTGATTCCATAATCTTGCTATAGTGAATTGTGCTGCTATGAACATCGTTGTAGCAGTGTCTCTGTAACATGCTCTTATTAGGTCTTTAGGGAATAGACCGAGAAGGGGAATAGCTGGGTCAAATGGTGGTTCCATTCCCAGCTTTCCAAGAAATCTCCATACTGCTTTCCAAATTGGCTGCACCAATTTGCAGTCCCACCAGCAATGAACAAGAGTGCCCTTTTCCCCGCATCCTCTCCAGCACTTATTGTTGTTTGACTTCCTAATGGCTGCCAATCTTACTGGAGTGAGGTGGTATCTTAGGGTAGTTTTGATTTGCATTTCTCTAACTGCTAGCGATGGTGAGCATTTTTTCATGTACTTATTGATTGATTGTATGTCCTCCTCTGAGAACTGTCTGTTCAGGTCCTTGGCCCATTTATTGATTGGGTTATTTGTTATCTTATTGTCTAATTTTTTGAGTTCTTTGTATATTCTGGTTATTAGGGCTCTATCTGAAGTGTGTGGATTAAAGATTTGTTCCCAGGATGTAGGCTCCCTGTTTATCTCTCTTATTGTTTCTTTTGCTGAGAAGAAACTTTTTAGTTTGAGTAAGTCCCACTTGTTGATTCTAGTTATTAACTCTTGCGCTATGGGTGTCCTATTGAGGAATTGGGGGCCCGATCCCACAGTATGTAGATCATAACCAACTTTTTCTTCTATCAGATGCCATGTCTCTGATTTAATATCAAGCTCCTTAATCCATTTTGAGTTAACTTTTGTGCATGGCGAGAGATAGGGGTTCAGATTCATTTTGATGCAAGTGGATTTCCAGTTTTCCCAGCACCATTTGTTGAAGATGCTATCCTTCCTCCATTGCATGCTTTTAGCCCCTTTATCAAATATAAGATAGTTGTAGTTTTGTGGATTGGTTTCTGTGTCCTCTATTCTGTACCATTGGTCCACCCGCCTGTTTTGGTACCAGTACCATGCTGTTTTTGTTACTATTGCTCTGTAGTATAGTTTGAAGTCTGGTATCGCTATACCGCCTGATTCACTCTTCCTGCTTAGCATTGTTTTTGCTATTCTGGGTCTTTTATTATTCCATATGAATTTCATGATTCTTTTATCTATTTCTACAAGAAGTTCCATTGGGATTTTGATTGGCATTGCATTGAACTTATAGAGGACTTTTGGTAATATCGCCATTTTGATGATGTTAGTTCTACCTATCCATGAGCAGGGTATATTTTTCCATCTTCTAAGGTCTTCTTCTATATCTTTCTTTAGAGTTCTATAATTTTCATTATATAAATCTTTCACCTCTTTTGTTAGGTTGATTCCCAAGTATTTTATTTTTTGGGGGGATATTGTGAATGGAGTAGTTGTCCTCATTTCCGTTTCAGAGGATTTGTCACTGATATACAGGAATGCCTTTGATTTATGCGTGTTGATCTTATATCCTGCCACTTTGCTGAATTCATTTATTAGCTCTAATAGCTTCTTTGTAGACCCTTTTGGGTCTGCTAGGTATAGGATCATATCATCTGCAAATAGTGATAATTTAAGTTCTTCTTTTCCTATTTTTATGCCTTTAATTTCTTTTGTCTGTCTAATTGCTCTGGCCAGTGTTTCGAGGACTATGTTGAACAGAAGTGGTGAGAGAGGGCATCCCTGTCTTGTACCAGATCTTAGAGGGAATGCCTTCAATTTTTCTCCATTCAGAATGATGCTGGCCTGTGGCTTATCGTAGATTGCTTTTACAATGTTGAGGTATGTTCCAGTTATCCCTAATTTTTCTAGAGTTTTGAACATAAAGGGATGCTGTACTTTGTCGAATGCTTTTTCTGCATCTATCGAGATGATCATATGGTTCTTATTTTTAAGTCTATTGATGTGGTGAATAACATTTATTGATTTCCGTATATTGAACCAGCCTTGCATCCCAGGGATGAATCCTACTTGATCATGATGTATAATTTTTTTGATATGTATTTGAATCCGATTCGCCAGAATTTTATTGAGGATTTTTGCGTCAAGGTTCATTAGAGATATTGGTCTGTAGTTTTCTTTCTTTGAAGTGTCTTTGTCTGGTTTCGGAATCAGGGTGATGTTGGCCTCATAGAATGAATTTGGAAGTTCTCCCTCTTTTTCTATTTCCTGAAATAGCTTGAAAAGTATTGGTGTTAGTTCCTCTTTAAAGGTTTTGTAAAACTCTGCTGTATACCCATCCGGTCCTGGGCTTTTCTTAGTTGGTAATCTTTTGATGGTTTCTTCTATTTCCTCTATTGTTATTGGTCTGTTTAGGTTGTCTATATCCTCCTGACTCAATCTGGGCAGGTCATAAGACTTAAGGAATTTATCTATGCCTTCACTATCTTCTATTTTATTGGAGTATAAGGATTCAAAATAATTTCTGATTATCTTCTGTATTTCTGAAGTGTCTGTTGTGATATTACCTTTTTCATCCCGTATGTTAGTAATTTGAGTTCTCTCTCTTCTTCTCTTCGTTAGCATGGCTAAGGGTCTGTCAATTTTATTTATTTTTTCAAAGAACCAACTTTTAGTCCTGTCAATTTTTTCAATTGTTTCTTTTGTTTCAATTTCATTTATTTCAGCTCTGATTTTAATTATTTCTTGCCTTCTACTTCTTTTGCTGTTGTTTTGCTCTTCTTTTTCTAGGATTTTGAGATGAAGTATGAGATCATTTATTTGTTGGTTTTTTCTTTTTTTGAGGAATGAACTCCAAGCAATGAATTTTCCTCTTAGAACTGCTTTCAATGTGTCCCATAGATTCCGATATGTTGTGTCTGTGTTTTCATTTGACTCTAGGAATTTTTTAATTTCCTCCTTGATGTCTTCTAAAACCCATTGATCATTCAGCAACCTATTGTTCATTCTCCAAGTGATGCTTGATTTTTCCTTCATTCTTTTATCGTTGATTTTCAGTTTTATTCCATTATGATCAGATAAGATGCATGGTATTATCTCTACCCCTTTATATTGTCTAAGAGTTGCCCTGTGACATAATATATGGTCTATTTTTGAGAAGGTTCCATGTGCTGCTGAGAAAAAAGTGTAACTACTTGATTTGGGGTGGTATAGTCTATATATGTCAATTAAGTCTAGGTTGTTAATTGTGTTATTGAGTTCTATAGTTTCTTTATTTAACTTTTGTTTGTAAGATCTGTCCAGTGGTGAGAGAGGTGTGTTGAAGTCTCCCATGATTATTGTATGGTGGTCTATTAGACTCTTGAACTTGAGGAGAGTTTGCTTGATAAACACAGCCGCACCATTATTTGGGGCATATATATTTATGATTGTTATGTCTTGTTGGTGTATGGTTCCCTTGAGCAGTATGAAGTGTCCTTCTTTATCCCTTTTGATTAACTTTGGTTTGAAATCTATTTTATTAGATATGAGTATGGACACTCCTGCTTGTTTCCGCATTCCATATGAGTGGTATGATTTTTCCCAACCTTTCACCTTCAGTCTATGAATATCTTTTTCTATCAGATGCGTCTCCTGTAGGCAGCATATTGTTGGGTCTTCTTTTGTGATCCATTCTACTAGCCTGTGTCTCTTAATTGGTGAATTTAAGCCATTAACATTTAGGGTTATTATTGAGATATGATTTGTTCTTCTAGCCATATTTGTTTATTGATGTTTCTAAACCTGATTTGTTATCCTCTTTGACTATTTTTCCCCCTTTACTGTCCTATCTCCCATTGTTGGTTTTCAGTGTTATTTTCCATTTCCTCTTCCTGTAATGTTTTGCCAAGGATTTTTTGAAGAGATGGTTTTCTAGCTGCGAATTCTTTTAACTTTTGTTTATCATGGAAGGTTTTAATTTCATCTTCTATCCTGAAGCTTAATTTCGCCGGATACACGATTCTTGGTTGGAACCCATTTTCTTTCAGTGTTTGAAATATGTTATTCCAGGATCTTCTAGCTTTCAGGGTCTGTGTTGAGAGATCAGCTGTTATCCTGATTGGTTTGCCCCTAAATGTAATCTGCTTTCTTTCTCTTGCAGCTTTTAAAATTCTCTCCTTATTCTGTATGTTGGACATCTTCATTATAATGTGTCTAGGTGTGGATCTCTTATGATTTTGCACATTCGGAGTCCTGTAGGCTTCTAGGATTTGTGATTCTGTCTCATTCTTCAAGTCTGGGAAGTTTTCTTGTATAATCTCACTGAATAGTCTGCTTATTCCTTTAGTTTGGAGCTCTGTGCCTTCCTGTATCCCAATGACTCTTAAATTTGGTCTTTTGACATTGTCCCATAATTCTTGGATGTTCTGCTCATGGTTTCTTAGCAGACTTGCTGAGCTGTCTATGTTCTTTTCCAGTTGAAATACTTTGTCTTCATTGTCTGATGTTCTCTCTTCTAAGTGATCTAATCTGCTGTTAGTATTCTCAATTGAGTTTTTAAGTTGGTTTAATGATTCCTGCATTTCCAGGATTTCAATTTGTTTGTTTTTTATTACCTCTATCTCCCTGTGAAATTGATCTTTTACTTCCTGGATTTGTTTGTCAATGTGATCTTTCATTGTCTGATTTTGCTGTCTCATGTCTTCCTTGAGACTCCAGATCATCTGCAGCATATATATCCTGTACTCTTTATCTGACATTCCGTCTGTTGCAGCTATTACCTCTTCTAAAGTTGAGTTGACCTGCATTGCTTGTGGACCTTTCTTTCCTTGTCTTTTCATACTGCTCGCGTTTCTTCCTGCTTGGTGCAACTGTTGTGTTTTTGAAATTTACCTCCTATTTATTTATATTGCTCTTGTATAGTTGGGAAGTCTCCCTTGCAGGGCGGGTAGTGGCTGTGCTCCTCCCCTAATTAGGGTGGTCTGTCTACCACGCTAATTGGTCGCAGGTCTGCCCCCACTGCAGGCACTGGTGGCTGTTCTGCTCTGACCCCACTCCAATTGTGGTAACGTAACTACCACACCCTGGGGTCGTTGGTCCTGATCTGGATGTGGGTGGCGGCTCTGCTGTGCCCCCACTCCAATTGGTGTGACGTGTCTACCACGCTGGCAGACCTCTAGGCCGGTGGGTCGCAGTTCTGCACAGCCCCCACTCCCAATGGGGGTACCTGACTACCTCTCCAATGGGTCGCTGAGCCCCCTCCGGACCCAGGCGGCGACCCTGCTCCACCCCCACTCCAACCAGTGTGACGCGACTGCCTCAGTGTTACGTGTCCACCACGTTGGCAAGCTACCTGGCCTGTCTTGCCAGTGGGTCGCTGGTCCTATTCTAAGCGTGGGCGGCTTCTCTCTTCAGCACCAGCTGCATTTGGGGTTTCATGGTACCACGCCGGCGGGTCACTTGGCCTGCTCTGGGCGCAGGTGGAAGCTCCACTCTGCCCCCACAGCACCCAGCAGGACCCTGGCCGAGAAGCAGTCACCGCCGGTTCCCTAGCCTTGGGCCAAAGCAGCTTAGGTAGCAAGAACCCCGCCTTTCCTATCCGGATACACTCTCTCCGCTGGGAGCTGGCCCCAGCGAGTGACCCCCGGGGTTCCCCAGCCCCAGGCCAAAACTGTCTCGGGAGTCAGAACCCAGTTGCCCCAAGCTCAGCGCACGCTCCACTCGGAGCTCGCCTTCACAGGCAGTCTCCGCAGATTCCTCAGACCTGGGCCCTGTTAGCCCTGGGAACCCAAGTCCCGGGAATCCAAGTCCCGCTGCTCAGTGCCCGGAGCACGCCTTGCCAGGCACGAGCCTTCAAGAGTATTCTCCACAGGATCCCTAGTCCCGATCCTGAGCAAGAAATCTGTCTGCTAGACGAAGGCAAATACCAGCCTGAATTCACCTGTTCCGTAGCTGAATGAGCTGAGATCAGCAGAACAATGGGATGATTACATCATCTCTCCAAGATGGAGGCCGCCGTCCTCCGTGGTCAGACCGGTGACTGGAACCGCCGCTTCTCTCCTCTGTCTCAAGCCGGAACTCCGCACCAAGCGCTGCCGATGTATCGCTGGCAGGAGCCCTCCGAATCCGTATCGCTGTTCTCCCTCTCCTCGCTGTTCTCCCGCTCCGGCTCCCTGCCGATTCCCAGCGCGCGCCGCAGACAACCCACCGCGGAGCTATCAGGCTATGCGACCCTCCGTGCGGAGAAATGGAGCTCCCACTGCCGAACCTCGCACAATGGAAACCTGTCTATTAGATTCTGTAGCGCCTCAATTTCACTGGAAATTCCCAACAAGATATCCTTCAGCCGTTTCATATCTTCTTTCACTGGCTCAGTGATGCAGCGCACTGGGGTGATGCACTCCCTTCGCCGCCATCTTTCCTCCCTCCCGAGAGCAGACTTTTCAAACTGCAATACAGGAGGACTGTTACAGAGAGAAGAGGTTGGAGACTGGGGTGGAGAAGAAGTGTTTCAGAGTGCAGATGTTGGATACTGGTGTGCAGAAGAACTGTTGCAGAGAGCAGAGTTTGGAGACTGTGGTGCAGAAGAACTGTAGCAGAGAGAAGAGGTTAGAGACTGAGGTGCAGAAAAAATGTTACAGAGAGCAAAGTTTGGAGACTGGGGTGCAGAATTACTGATGCAGAAAGCAGAGTTTGAGTCTGGGGTGCAGAAGAACCGTTACAGAGAGCAGAAGTTGGAGACTGTGGTTCAGAAGGACTGTTGCAGGGAGCAGAGGTTAGAGAATGGGGTGCAGAAGAACTGTTACAAAGAGCAGAGGTTAGAGAATGGGGTGCAGAATTAAGGTTGCAGAGTTGAGAGGTTGGAGACAGAGGTGCAGAAGGACTGTTACAGAGAGAAGAGTTCGGAAACCGTGTTGCAGAAGGACTGATACAGAAAGCAGAGGTTTGAGACTCTGGTGCAGAAGGACCGTTACAGAGAGCAGAGGTTGGAGACTGCGGTATAGAAGGACTGTTACAGAGAGCAGAGGTTGGAGACTGGTGTGCAGAAGGACTGTTGCAGAAAGCACAGTTTGGAGACTGAGTGCAGAAGGATAGATACAGAGAGCAGAGGTTGGAGACTGGGATTCAGAAGAACTGATTCAAAAATCAGAGGTTGGAGACTGGGATGCAGAAGGACCCTTACAGATAGCAGAGGTTGGAGACTGCGGTACATAAGGACTGTTACAGAGAGCAGATGTTGGAGACTGTGGTGCAGAAGGACTGTTATAGAGAGCAGAGGTTGGAGACTAGGGAGTAGAAGAACTGTTGCAGAGAACCGAGGTTGGAGATTGGGTTGCAGCAAGACTGTTACAGAGAGAAAAGTTTGGGGACTGGGGTGCAGAAGGATCGTTGCAGACAGCACAGTTTCCAGACTGAGGCGCAGAAGGACTATTGCAGAGAGCAGATGTTGGAGACTTGGGTGCAGAAGGATCATTGCAGAGAGCAGAGGTTGGACACTGGGGTGCAGAAGGACTGTTACACAGAGCAGATGTTGGAGACTGGGGTGAAGACAGACTGTTTCAGGGAGCAGGTGTTGGAGACTTGGGTGCAGAAGGACTGTTGCAGAGAGCAGAATTTGGAGACTGAGGTGCAGAAAGACTGTTTCAGATAGCAGAGGTTGGAGACTGGGGTACAGAAGGACTGATACAGAAAGCAGAGTTTGGAGATTGGAGTGCCGAAGGACCGTTACAGAGAGCAGAGTCTGGAGACTGCAATACACGAGGACTGTAGCAGAGAGAAGAGGTCTGAGAGTGGAGTGGAGAAGAACTTTTCAGAGTGCAGATTTTGGAGATTGGGGTGCAGAAGAACTGTTTTATAGAGCAGAGTTTGGTGACTGTGTTGCAGAAGAACTGTCTCAGATCACAGAATTTGGAAACTGAGTTGCAGAAAGAATGTTACAGAGAGCAAAGGTTGGAGACTGGGGTGCAGAATTACTAATAAAAAAGCAGATGTTGAAGACTGGGGTGCAGAAGGACTGTTAGAGAGAACAGAGGTGGGAGGCTGCAGTACAGAAGGACTGTTACATAGAGCAGAGTTTGGAGACTAGGGTAAAGAAGGACTGTTGCAGAGAGCAGACGTTATAGACCATGGTTCAGAATAACTTTAGTAGAGAGCAGAGGTTAGAGAATGGAGTGCAGAAGTAAGGTGGCAGAGAGCAGAGGTTGGAAACAGTGGTGCAGAAGGACTCATTCAGAAAGCAGAGGTTTGAGACTGGGCTGCAGAAGAACTGTTACAGAGAGCAGAGGTTGAAGACTGAGGTACAGAAGGACTGTTACAGAGAGCAGATGTTGGAGACTGGGGAGCAGAAGAACTGTTGCAGAGAACAGAGTTTGGAGACTGGGGTGCAGAAGGACCGGTGCAGAATCCAGAGGTTGTAGACTGTGTTGGAAAAAAAATGTTACAGAGAGCAGAGATGGAAAACTGGGATGCAGAAGGATTTTACAGAGAGTTTGGAGACAGGGGTGCAGAAGGACTGTTGAGGAGAGCAGAGGTTGTAGAATGAGGTGCAAAAAGACTGTTACAGAGCATAGAGTTTGGAGATTGGGGTGCACAAGTCCTTATACAGACAGCAGAGGTTGGAATCTGGGGTCCAGAATAACTGTCACGGAGAGCAGAGTTTTTAGACAAGGTTCCAGAAAGATCTTAGAGAGAGCAGAGATTGTAGACCGAGGTGCAGCAGGAATGTTACAGAGAGCACAGGTTGGAGACTGGGGTGCAGAAGGCCTGTTACTAGAGGACAGTTAGGAAAAGGGGTGCAGAAGGACTGTTAGAGAGGGCAGAGTTGGGAGAGGGGTTGCAGAAGGATCTTACAGAGAGCAGAGTTTGGAGTCTGGGTGCAGAAGGATTGTTGCAGAGAGCAAAGTTCTCAGACTGAGGTGAAGAAGGACTGTTGCAGAGAGCAAATGTTGGAGACTGGGGTGCAGAAGGATCGTTACAGAGAGCAGAAGTTGGAGAATGGGGTGCAGAAGGACTGCTACAGAGAGCAGAGTTTGGAGACTGGGGTGCAGAAGGCCTGTTACGGAGAGCAGAGTTTTGAGACTTGGGTGCAAAAGGACTGTTACAGAGCGCAGAATTTGGAGACTGGGTTGCAGAAGGATCTGACAGAGAGCAGAGGTTTGAGACTGAGGTGCAGAAGGACTGTTGCAGAGAGCAGATGTTGTAGACTGCAATACAGAAGGACTGTTGCAGAGAGCAGAGGTTGGAGACTAGGGTACACAATGACTTTTTCAGAGAGCAGATGTTGGAGCCTGTTGTTCAGAAGGACTGTTGCAGAGAGCAGAAGTTGGAGAATGGGGTGCTTAAGGACTTTTGCGAAGAGCAGAGGTTGGAAACTGAGGTGCAGAAGGACGTACAAAGAAAGCAGAGGTTCGAAACTGGTGTGCAAAAGGACCTTTACAGAGAGCAGAGGTTGGAGACTGCGGTACAATAGGACTGTTACAGAGAGCAGATGTTGGAGACTGGGGAGCAGAACGACTGTTGCAGAGGACAGAGGTTGGAGACTGGGGTGTTTCAGGACATTTGCAAAAAGCAAAGGTTAAAGAATGGGGTGGAGAAGTAATGTTACAGAGAGCAGAGTTTGGATACTGGAGTTCAGAAGGATCTTACAGAGAGCAGAGTTTGGATACTTTGGTGCAGAAGGACTGTTGCAGAGAGCAGAGGTTGGAGACTAAGGTGCAGAAGGACTGTTGCAGAGAGCAGAGTTTGAAGACTGTAGTGCAGAAGGACTGTTGTGGAGAGCAGAGGTTGGAGACTGACGTGCAGAAGTCTTGTTACATAGAGCAGAGGTTGTAGACTGAGGGGCAGAAGGATTGTTACAGAGAGCAGAGTTCGCAGACTGGGGTGCAGAAGGACTGTTGCAGAGAGAAGGGGTTGGAGACTGGGGTGCAGAAGGACTGTTGCAGAGAGCAGATGTTGGAGACTGGGGAGCAGAACGACTGTTGCAGAGGACAGAGGTTGGAGACTGGGGTGTTTCAGGACATTTGCAAAAAGCAAAGGTTAAAGAATGGGGTGGAGAAGTAATGTTACAGAGAGCAGAGTTTGGATACTGGAGTTCAGAAGGATCTTACAGAGAGCAGAGTTTGGATACTTTGGTGCAGAAAGACTGTTGCAGAGAGCAGAGGTTGGAGACTAAGGTGCAGAAGGACTGTTGCAGAGAGCAGAGTTTGAAGACTGGAGTGCAGAAGGACTGTTGCGGAGAGCAGAGGTTGGAGACTGACGTGCAGAAGTCTTGTTACATAGAGCAGAGGTTGGAGACTGAGGGGCAGAAGGATTGTTACAGAGAGCAGAGTTTGCAGACTGGGGTGCAGAAGGACTGTTGCAGAGAGAAGGGGTTGGAGACTGGGGTGCAGAAGGACTGTTGCAGAGAGCAGAGTTTGGAGACTGGGGTGCAGAAGGACTGTTGCAGAGAGCAGAGTTTGGATACTGAGGTGCAGAAAGACTCTTAGAGAAAGCAGAATTTAGAGACTGGGGTGAAGAAGGACTGATACAGAAAGCAGAGATTGGACTTTGGGCTGCAGAAAGGCGTTTACACAGAGCAGAGTTTGAAGACTGCAGTATAGGAGGACTGTTGCAGAGAGCAGAGTTTGGAGACTGAGGTGCAGAAGGATAGATAAAGAGAACAGAGGTTGGAAACTCAGGTTTAGAAAGACTGATACAGAAAGCAGAGTTTGGAGACTGGGGTGTAGAAGGACTGTTACAGAGATTAGAGTTTGGAGACTCAGGTGCAGAAAGACTGTTACAGGAAGCAGAGTTGTGAAATTGGGTTGCAGAAGGACTTTTACAGAGAAAAGATGTTGGAGACTACGGTGGAGAAGAATCATTGCAGAGAGAAGAGGTTGGAGACTGTTGTTCAGAAGGACTGTTACAGAGTGCAGAGTTTAAAGACTTGGTTTCAAAAGGATCTTACAGAGAGCAAAGTTGGGAGGCTAAGGTGCAGAAAGACTGTTAGAGCAGAGGTAAAAGAATTAGGTGCAGAAGGACTGTTACAGAAAGCAAAGGTTGGATACAGTGGTGCAGAAGCATCTTACAGAGAGCAGAATTTGGAGACTGAGGTGCAAAAGGACTGTTGCAGAGATCAGAGGTTGGAGAGTGGCATGCAGTTGGATCATTGCAGAGAACTGATGTTGAAGACTGAGGTGCAGAAGGACTGTTGCACAGATCAGAGGTTGAAGAGTGGGGTGCAGTTGGATCATTGCAGAGAGCTTATGTTGAAGACTGAGGTGCAGAAGGATCGTTGCAGAGAGGAGATTTTGGAGACTGGCGTGCAGAAGGCCTGCTACAGAGAGAAGAGTTCAGAGACTGCCTTGCAGAAGGCCTGTTACAGAGAGAAGAGGTTGGAGACTGAGGTGCAGGTGGACTGTTACAGAGAGCAGTGTTTGGAGACTGGGGTGCAGAAGGATCGTGCAGAGACCAGAGGTTTGAGACTGAGGTGCAGGTGGACTGTTACAGAGAGCAGAGGTTAGAGACTGAGGTGTAGAAGGACTGTTACAGAGAGGAGAGTTTGGAGACTCAGGTGTAGAAGGACTGTTATAGGAAGCAGAGTTTGGAAATTGGGGTGCAGAAAGACCGTTACAGAGAGCAGAGTTTGGAGACTGCGGTATAAGACTGTTACCGAGAGCAGAGGTTGGAGACTGGAGTGCATAAGGACTCTTACATAGAGCACAGGTTGGAGACTGAGGTGCAGAAGAATAGATACAGAGAATAGAGGTTGGAGACTGGGCTTCAGACAGACTGATACAGATAGCAGAGATGGAGACTGGGGTGTAGAAGGATCTTTACAAAGAGCAGAGGTTGGAGACTGCGGTACAGAAGGACTGTTACAGAGAGCAGAGTCTGGGCAGCAGAAAAACTGTTGCAGAGGACAGAGGTTGGAGACTGGTGTGGAGAAGGAATGTTACAGAGAGCAGAGTTGGGAAACTGGAGTGCAGAAAGATCTTACAGAGAGCAGAGTTTGGACACTGTGGTGCAGAAGGACTGTTGCAAAGAGCAGACATTGGAGACTGGGTTCCAGAAGAATCGTTCAAGAGGGCAGATTTTAGAAACTGGGGTGCAAAAGAACTGTTACACAGAGCAGAGGTTGGAGACTAAGGTGCAGAAGGACTGTTACAAAGAGCAGAGTTTGGAAACTGGGTGCAGAAGGACTGTTACAGAGAGTAGAGTTTGGAGACTAGGGTTCAGATGGATCTTACAGAGAGCAGAGTTACGAGACTGTGGTTCAAAAGGACTGTTGCAGAGACAAGATGTTGGAGACTGGGGTGGAGAAGAATCGTTGCAGAGAGCCGAGGTTGGAGACTGGGGTGCAGAAGAATCGTTGGAGAGAACAGATTTTGGAGACTGGGGTGCAGAAGGCCTGCTACAGAGAGAAGAGTTTGGAGACTGGCCTGCAGAAGGCCTGTTACAGAGAGAAGAGGTGGGAGACTGGGGTGCAGAAGGACAGTTATAGAGAGCAGAGTTTGGAGACTGGGTTGCTGAAGGTTCTTACAGAGAGCAAAGGTTGGAGACTGAGGTGCAGGTGGACTGTTACAGAGAGCAGTGTTTGGAGACTGGGTTGCAGAAGTTTCGTGATGAGAGCAGAGGTGTCAGACTGAGGTTCAGTATGACTGTTACAAAGAACAGATGTCAGAGACTGAGGTGTAGAAGCACTGTTACAGAGAGAAGAGTTTGGTGACTGAGGTGCAGAAGGACTGTTACAGAAAGCAGAGGTTGGAAATCCGGGTGCAGAAGGATCGTTACAGAGACCAGAGTTTGGATACTGGGGTATAGAAAAACTGTTACAGAGAGCAGAGGTTAGAAACTGGGGTGCAGAAGGAATGTTACAGAGAGCAGAGTTTGGAGACTGGGTGGCAGAAGGATCTTACATAGAGCAGAGGTTGGAGACTGACATTCTGAAGGACTCTTGCAGACAACAGAGGTTGGAGAATGGGGTGCAGAAAGACCGTTGCAGAGAGCAGATATTGGAGACTGAGGTGAAGAAGGATTGTTATAGAGAGCAGAGTTTAGAGACTGAGGTGACGAAGGACTGTTACGGAGATCAGTGTTTAAAGACTGGGGTGCAGAAGGATCTTTCAGAGTACAGAGGTGGGAGACTGCAGTGCAGACGAACTGTTGCACAGCGCAGAAGTTTGAGACTGGGGTGCAAAAGGACTGTTACAGAGAGCAGAGTTTCGAGACTTTGTTGCATAAAGATCTTACATAAAGCAGAGGTTGGAGACTGAGGTGCAGAAGAAATGTACCCAGAGCAGAGTTTGGATACTGGGGTGCAGAACGACTCTTGCCGAGACCAGAGGTTGGAGACTGTCGTGCCGAAGGACCGTTGCAGAGAGCAGAGGTTGGAGACTGGGGTGCAGGAGGAATGTTACAGAAAGCAGAGTTTGGAGACAGGGCCGCAGAAGAATCTTACTCAGAGCAGAGGTTGGAGACTGATGTGGAACAAGACTGTTATAGAGAGCAGATTTTGGAGACTGGGGTGCAGAAGGATCGTTGCAGAGAACCGAGTTTTCAGACTGAGGTGCAGAAGGACTGTTGGAGATTACAGAGGTTGGAGACTGGGGTGCAGAAGGATCTTTGCAGAGAGCAGAGTTTTGAGGCTGTGGTGCAGAAGGACTGTTATAGAGAGCAGAGTTTGGTGAAAGGATGCAGAACAACTGTTACAGAGGGCAGAGTTTGGAGACTGGGTTGCAGAAGGATCTTTCAGAGAGCAGAGGTTGAAGACTGAGGTGCAGAAGGACTTTTTCAGAAAGCAGAGTTAAGAGACTGTGGTGCACAAAAATCCTTGCAGAGATCAGAGTTTCAGACTGATGTACACAAGGACTGTTGCAGAGAGCAGATGTTGTAGACTGGGCTGCAGAATGATCGTTGCAGAGAGCAGAGACTAGAGACTGGGGTGCAGTAGGACCATTGCAGAGGTCAGATTTTGGGAACTGAGGTTCAGAAAGATTGGTACAAAGAACAGAAGTTGGATACAGGGGTGCAGAAGGACTGTTGCAGAGAGCAGAGGTTGGAAACTGGGGTTTAGAAAGACTGT
>NW_027524273.1:0-34100 GCF_052094955.1 Ictidomys tridecemlineatus | reverse complement strand
ACTGAGGTACATAAGCACTCTTACAGGGAGAAGAGGTTTGAGACTGAGATGCGGAAGGATCGTTCCAGAGAGAAGAGTTTTCAGAAAGAGGTGCAGAAGGACTGTTACTGAGAGCAGAGGTTGGAGACTGGGGTGCAGAAGGACTGATAAAGAAAGCAGATGTTGGTTCCTGTGGTGCAGAACGACTGTTGCAGAGAGCAGAGGTTAGAGACTGGGGTGCATAAGGACTGTTGCAGAGAGTAGATGTTGGAGATTTGGGTGCAGAAGGACTGTTGCAGAGAGCAGAAAATAGAGACTGGGGTGTAGAACGACTATTGCAGAGAGCAGAGGTTGCAGACTGAGGTGAAGAAGGACTGTTACAGAGAGCAGAGTTTGGAGAATGTGGTGCAAAAGGACTGATACAGAAAGCAGTGGTTGGAGACTGGTGTGCAGAAGGACCCTTAGAGAGAAGAGAGGTTGGAGACTGTGGTACAGAAGGAATGCTACAGAGCGCAGAGTTTGGAGACTGGGGTGCAGAATAACTGTTGTAGAGAACAGAGGTTAGAGGCCGGGGTGCAGAAGGACCATTGCAGAAAGCAGAGGTTGTGGACTGGATTTCAGAAGGATCTTACAGAGAGCAGAGTTTGGACACTGAGGTGAAGAAAAACTTTTGAAGAGAGCAGAGTTTGGAGATTAAGGCGCAGAAGGACTGTTGCAGAGAGCAGAAAATGTAGTATGAGTTGCAGAAGGACTGTTACAGAAAGCAGAGTTTAGAGACCAGTGTGCAGAAGGACTGATACAGAAAGCAGAGTTTGGAGACTGGGGTCCAGAAGGACCATTAAAGAGAGCAGAGTTTGGAGACTGCAATACAGAAGGACTGTAACAGAGAGCAGAGGTTGGAGCCTGGGGTGCCGAAGGACTGTTGCAGAGAGCAGACGTTGGAGACTGAGGTGAAGAAAAACTGTTACAGAGAGCAGAGGTTGGAGACTTGAGTGCAGAAGGACTGATAGAGAAATCAGAGGTTGGAGAGTTGGGACCAGAAGGACCGTTAGAGAGAGAAGAGTTTGGAAACTTCAGTACAGAAGGACTGTTACAGAGAGCAGAGGATGGAGACTGGGGTGGAGAAGGACTGTTGCAGAGATCAGATGTTGGAGACTGGGGTTCAGAAGGACTGTTGTAGAGAGCATAGGTTTAAGACTGGTGTGCAAAAGGACTTTTGCAGAGAGCAGAGGATGGAGACTGGGGTGGAGAAGGACTGTTGCAGAGAGCAGGTTTTAGAGACTGGGGTGAGGAAGGAATGTTGCAGAGAGAAGAGGTTGAAGACTGGGGTGCAGAAGGACTGTTTCAGAGAGCAGATGTTGCAGAGTGAGGTGCAGAAGGACTGTTACAGAGAGCAGAGTTTGGAGACTGTGGTGCAGATGGACTGATTAGAAAGCAGAGGTTGGAGACTGGGGTGCAGAAGGAACCTTACAGAGAACAGAGGTTGAAGACTGCAGTACAGAAGAACTGTTGTAGAGAAAAAGGTTGGAGAATGGGGTGCAGAGGGACCATTGCAGAGGGCAGACGTTGAAGACTGGGGTGCAGAAGAAATGTCACAGAGAGCAGAGTTTGGAAACTGGGGTGTAGAAAAATCTTACAGAGAGGAAAGTTTGGAGACTGGGGTGCAGAAGGATTGTTGCAGAGAGCAGATGTTGGAGTCTGGGGTGCAGAAAGATCGTTGCAGAGTGTAGATTATGGAGGCTTGGGTATAGAAGGACTGTTTTAGAGAGCAGAGGTTGGAGCCTGGGGTGCAGAAGGACTGTTGCAGAGAGCAGTTGTTTAAGCCTGAGGTGCAGAAAAACTGTTACAGGAAGCAGTGTTTGGAGACTGGGGTGCAAAAGGACTGATACTAAGTGTAGAGTTTGGAGACTAGGGAGCAGAAGGATCTTACAGAGAGGAAAGTTTGGAGACTGGGGTGCAGAAAGATTGTTGCTGAGAGCAGACGTTGGAGACTGGGGTGCAGAAGGATCGTTGTAGAGAGTAGATTATGGAGACTGGTGTATAGAAGGACTGTTCTAGAGAGCAGATTTTAGAGACTGGGGTGCAGAAGGCCTGTTGCAGAGAGCAGTGTTTGGAGACTGAGGTGCAGAAGGACTTTTGCAGAGAGAAGTGGTTGGAGACTGGGTGCAGAAGGAGTGTGCAGAGTGCAGTTTTTCCAGACTGGGGTGCAGAAGGACTGTTGCAGATATCGGAGGTTAGAGACTGCAGAGAAGGACTGTTACAGAGAGCAGAGTTTGAAGCCTGGGATGCAGATGGACGGATCCAGAAAGCAAAGCTTAGAGACTGGGGTGCAGAAGAACCGTTACAGAGAATAGAGGTTGGAGACTCTGGTACAGAAGTACTGTTAAAGAGAGGAGACGTTGGAGACAGGTGTGCAGAATTATCTTACAGAGAGCAGAGGTTGGAGATTGGGGTGCAATAGGACTGTTGAAGAGAGCAGAATTTGGAGACTGAGGTGCAAAGACCTGTTACACAGGAGCAGAGCTTGGAGACTGGGGAGCAGAAGGCCTGTAACATAGAGCAGTTGTTTAAGCCTGAGGTGCAGAAAAACTGTTACAGGGAGCAGTGTTTGGAGACTGGGGTGCAAAAGGACTGATACTAAGTGTAGAGTTTGGAGACTAGGGAGCAGAAGGATCTTACAGAGAGGAAAGTTTGGAGATTGGGGTGCAGAAAGATTGTTGCTGAGAGCAGACGTTGGAGACTGGTGTGCAGAAGGATCGTTGTAGAGAGTAGATTATGGAGACTGATGTATAGAAGGACTGTTCTAGAGAGCAGATTTTAGAGACTGGGGTGCAGAAGGCCTGTTGCAGAGAGCAGTGTTTTGAGCCTGAGATGCAGAAGGACTTTTGAAGAGAGAAGAGGTTGGAGACTGGGTGCAGAAGGAGTGTGCAGAGTGCAGTTTTTCCAGACTGGGGTGCAGAAGGACTGTTGCAGATATCGGAGGTTGGAGACTGCAGGGAAGGACTGTTACAGAGAGCAGAGTTTGAAGCCTGGGATTCAGAAGGACGGATCCAGAAAGCAGAGCTTAGAGACTGGGGTGCAGAAGAACCGTTACAGAGAATAGAGGTTGGATACTCTGGTACAGAAGTACTGTTAAAGAGAGGAGAGGTTGGATACAGGTGTGCAGAATTATCTTACAGAGAGCAGAGGTTGGAGATTGGGGTGCAATAGGACTGTTGAAGAGAGCAGAAGTTGGAGACTGAGGTGCAAAGACCTGTTACACAGGAGCAGAGCTTGGAGACTGGGGAGCAGAAGGCCTGTAACATAGACCAGTGTTTGAAGACTGGGTGGCATAAGAATCTTACAGAGAGCAGAGTTTGGTGACTGCGGTGCTGAAGGACTGTCAGAGAGAGCAGAGGTTGTAGACTTTGGTCCACAAAGATCTTTACAGAGAGCTGAATTTTCAGAATGAGGTTCAGAAAAACTGTTGCAGAGAGCAGATGTTGGAGACTGGGCTGCAGAAGAACTTTTGCAGAGAGCAGAGTTTGGAGACTTGGGTTTAACAGGATCGTTGCAGAGAGAAGAGTGTGGAGACTGGCGTGCCGAAGGACTGTTACAGAGAGCAAATTTTGGAGACTGAGGTGTAAAAGGACTGTTACAGAGAGTAGATGTTGAAGACTGAGGTGCAGAACGACCTTTGCAAAGAGAAGAGGTTGGAGACTGAGGTGCAGACAGACTGTTGCCGAGTGTAGAATTTGGAAACTTGGGTGTAGAAGGACTGGTGTAAAGAGCAGAGGGTGCAGATTGCAGTGCCGAAGGACTGTTGCAGAGAGCAGACGTTGGAGACTGAGGTGCAGAAGGACTGTTACAGAGAGCAGAGGTTGGAGACTTTAGTGCAGAAGGACTGATAGAGAAATCAGAGGTTGGAGAGTGGGGTGCAGAAGGACTGTTAGAGAGAGAATAGTTTGGAATCTGCAGTACAGAAGAACTGTTACAAAGAGCAGAGGTTGGAGACTGGGTTGCAGAAGTCCTGTTACAGAGAGAAGAGTTTGGAGACTGTTGTGCAGAAGGACTGTTAAAGAGTGCAGAGTTTAAAGACTGGGTTGTAGAAGGATATTACAGAGAGCAGAGTTGGGAGAATGAGGTGCAGAAGGATTGTTACAGAGAGCAGAATTAGGAGACTGGCGTGCAGAAGGGTGGTTACAGAGAGCAGAGTTTTCAGACTGAGGTTCAGAAGGACTGTTGCAGAGAGCAGATGTTCGAGACTGGGGTGAAGAAGGACTGTTGAAGAGAGGAGAGTTTGGAGACTGGGGTGCAGAAGGACTGTTGCAGAGAGGAGAGTTTTGAGACTGGGTTGCAGAAGGACTTTTATAGAGAGCAGAGTTTGGAGACTGGGTTGCTGAAGGATCTTACAGAGAGCAGAGGTTGGAGACTGTAGTGCAGGTGGACTGTTACAGACAGCAGTATTTTGAGACTGGGGTGCAGAAGAATCGTGCAGAGAGCAGAGGTTTCAGACTGAGTTCCAAAAGGACGGTTACAAAGAGCAGACGTTGGAGACTGAGGTGTAGAAGGACTGTTACACAGAGAAGAGTTTGGAGACTCAGGTACAGAAGGACTGTTACAGGAAACAGAGGTTGGAGACTGGGGTGCAGAAGGATTCTTACATAGAGCACAGGTTGGAGACTGAGGTGCACACCGATAGATACAGAGAACAGAGGTTAGAGACTTGGGTTCAGACAGACTGATATAGAGAGCAGACGTTGGAGACTGGGGTGTAGAAGGACTCTTACAAAGAGCACAGGTTGGAGACTGCAGTACAGAAGGACTGTTACAGAGAGCAGATCTTGGAGTGTGGGGAGCAGAAGTACTGTTTCAGAGGACAGAGGTTGGAGACTGGTTGGAGAAATAATGTTACAAAGAGCAGAGTCTGGAAACTGGAGTCCAGAAGGATATTACAGAGAGCAGAGTTTGGAGACTGTTGTGCAGAAGGACTGTTGCAGAGAGCAGATGTTTGAGACTGGGGTCCAGAAGGATCGTTTCAGAGAGCAGAGTTTGGAGACTGGGGTGCAGAAGAACTGTTGCAGAGAGCAGATGTTGGAGACTTGGGTGTAGAAGGACTGTTACATAGAGCAGAGGTTGGAGACTGAGGTGCAGAAGGACTGTTATAGAGAGCAGAGTTAGATGACTGGAGTGAAGAAGGACAGTTACAGAGAGCAGAGGTTGGAGACTGGGGTTCAGATGCATCATATAGAGAGCAGAGTTTGGAGACTGGGGTGCAAAGGACTGTTGCAGAGAGAAGATGTTGGAGAAAGGGGTGGAGAAGAATTGTTCCAGAGAGAAGAGGTTGGAGACTGGGGTGCAGAAGTCCTGTTACAGAGAGCAGAGTTTAAAGACTGTTTTGCAGAACGACTGTTACAGAGTGCAGAGTTTAAAGACTGGGCTGCAGAAGGGTCTTACAGAGAGCAGAGTTTGGAGACTGAGGTATAAAATGACTGTTACGGAGAGCAGAGTTAAGAGACTGGGGTGCAGAAGGGTCGTTGCAGAGATCAGAGTTTTAAGACTGAGGTGCAGAACTGTTGCAGAGAGCAGATGTTGGAGACTGGGCTGCAGAAAAACTGTTGTAGAGCGCAGAGATTTGAGCCTGGGGTGGAGAGGACTGTTGCAGAGAGCAGAGGTTTGAGACTGAGGTGTGGAAGGCCTGTAACAGAGAGCAGAGTTTGGAGACTCAGATGCAGAAGGACTATTACAGAGAGCAGAGGTTGGATACAGGGTTGCAGAAGGATCTTACAGAGAGCAAAATTTGGAGACTGAGGTGCAGAAGAAGTGTTGCAGAGATCAGAGTTTGGAGACTGGGGTGCACTAGGATCATTGCAAAGAGGAAGGTTGGAAACTGGGGTGCAGAAGGATCGTTGCAGAGAGCAAATTTTGGTAACTAGGGTGCCGAGGCCTGCTACAGAGAGTAGAGTTTGGAGACTGGCCTGCAGAAGGCCTGTTACAGAGAGGAGAGGTTGGAGACTGAGGTGCAGAAGTCCTGTTACATAGAGTAGATGTTCGAGACTGGGGTGCAGAAGGATTGTGCAGAGAGCGGAGGTTTTAGACTGAGGTGCAGAAAGACTGTTTTAGAGATCAGAAGTTTAAGACTGGGGTGCAGTAGGATCATTACAGAGAGCAGAGTTTGGAGACTGTGTTTCAGAAACATTGTTGCAGAGAGCAGAGTTTGGAGACTGGCGTGCAGAAGGCCTGTTACAGAGAGGAGAGGTTGGAGACTGGGGTGCAGAAGGACTGTTATAGAGAGCAGTGTTTGGGGACTGGGTTGCTGAAGGATCTTACAGAGAGCAGAGGTTGGAGACTGAGGTGCAGGTGGACTGTTACAGAGAGCAGTGGTTTGAGACTGAGGTGCAGAAGTACTGTTACAGAGAGCAGAGGTTTGAGGCTGAGGTGTAGAAGGACTGTTACAAAGAGGAGAGTTTGGAGAATAAGGTGCAGAAGGACTGTTACAGGAAGCAGAGTTTGGAAATTGGGGTGCAGAAAGACCGTTACAGAGAGCAAAGTTTGGAGACTGCGATATAGGATTGATACCGAGAGCAGAGGATGAATACTGAGGTGCAGAAGGATAGATACAGAGAACAGAGATTGGAGACTGGGGTTCAGACAGACTGTTACAGAAAGCAGAGGTTGGAGACTGGGATGTAGAAGGACCGTTACAATGAGCTGAGGTTGGAGACTGAGGTGCAGAAGGATCGTTGCAGAGAGCAGATTTTGGAGACTTGGGTGCAGAAGGCCTGCTACAGAGAGAAGACTTTGGAGACTGGCATGCTTAAGCCCTGTTATTGAGAGGAGATGGTGGAGACTGAGGTGCAGGTGGACTGTTACATAGAGCAATGTTTTGAAACTGGGGTGCAGAAGGATCGTGTAGAGAGCAGAGATATCAGACTGATGTGCAGGAGGACTGTTACAGAAAGTAGAGGTTGGAAATTGGGGTGAAGGAAGACCATTACAGAGACCAGGGTTTGGAGACTGTGGTATAGAAAAACTGTTACAGAGAGCAGAGGTTGGAGACTGGGGTGCAGAAGGAATTTTACAGAGAGCACAGGTTGGAGACTGAGGTGCAGAAGGATAGATACAGAGAGCAGAGGTTAAAGACTGGGTGTCAGAAGGATCTTACAGATAGCAGAGTTGGGAGACTGAGGTGTAGAAGAACTGGTACAGAGAGCAGAGGTAAGAGACTGGGGTGCAGAAGGGTCGTTGAAGAGAGCAGATGTTGGTAACTAGGGTGAAGAAGGACTGTGGTGGAAAGCAGAGGTTGGAGACTGGGGTGCAGAAGGACTGTTGCAGAGAGCAGACATTGGAGACTGATGTGCGGAAGTCCTCTTACAGAGAGCAGAGGTTGAAGACTCGGAAGCAGAAAGACTGTTACAGAGAGCAGAGGTTGGATACTGGGGTGCTTAAGGATCTTACAGAGAGCAGAGTTGGGAGACTGAGGTGCCAAAGGAAAGTTGCAGAGATCAGATGTAGAAGACTGGGTTGCAGTAGGATCATTGTAGAGAGCAGATGTTAGAGACTGGGGATCAGAAGGATCGTTGCAGAGAGCAGGTTTTGGAGACTGGGGTGCATAAGGCCTGCTACAGAGAGAAGAGTTTAGAGACTGGCGTACAGAAGGCCTGTTACAGAGAGGAGAGGTTGGAGACTGGGGAGCAGAAGGACTGTTATAGAGAGCAGAGTTTGGAGACTGTGGTGCAGAAGGACTGTTACAGAGAAGAGAGGTTAAAGACTGGGGTCCAGAAGGATCGTAGCAGAGAGCAGAGTTTTGAGACTCGGGTGCAGAAGGACTGTGGCAGAGAGCAGAGGTTGGAGACTGGAGTGCAGAAGGAGTATTGCAGAGAGAGGAGGTTGGAGACTGAGGTGCAGAAAGACTGTTACAGAGAGCAGAGTTTGGAGATTGGGGTGCTGAAGAACTGGTAAAGAGAGCAGAGGTTGGAGACTGTGGTGAAGCTTGACTGTTGCAGAGAGCAGACTTTGGAGACTGGGGTTCAGATGGATCTTACAGAGAGCAGAATTTGAAGACTGAGGTGCAGAAAGACTGTTGCAGAGATCAGAGGTTGGAGACTGGGGTGCAGATAAATCGTTGGAGAGAGCAGATTTTTAAGACTGGGTTGCGGAAGGCTTGCTACAGAGATCAGAGTTTTGGGATTGAGGTGCAGAAAGACTGTTACACAAAGCAGAGGTTGAAAATTGGGGTGCAGAAAGACCGTTACGGAGACCAGAGTTTGGAGACTGCTTTACAGAAAAACTGTTACAGAGAGCAGAGGTTTGAGCATGGGGTGCAGAAGGACTGTTACAGAGAGCAGAGGTTGGATACTGGGGTGCTTAATGATCTTACAGAGAGAAGTTGTTGGAGACTTGGGTGCAGAAGGACTGCTGCAGAGAGCGGACGTTGGAGACTGGGTTGCAGAATGATCTTACACAGAGCAGAGGTTGGAAACTGAGGTGCAGAAGGACTGTTACAGGAGAAGATTTTGGAGACTGGGGTGGAAAAGGACTTTTGCAGAAAGCAGAGGTTGGAGACTGTGGTGTAGAAGCACTGTTAGAGGGAGCAGAGTTTGGAGACTTGGGTGCAGAAAAAATGTTGCAGAGATCACTGGTTGGAGACTGGGGTGCAGAAGGACTGATAGAGAAAGAAGAGTTTGGAGACTGTGGTGAAGAAAAAAAATTACAGAGAGCAGACTTTAAAGACCACAGTACAGGAGGCCTGTTACAGAGAGCAGAGGTTGGAGACTGAGGTTGAGAAGGAGCATTTCAGAGTGCCGATATTGGAGACTGGGGTGCAGAAGAATTTTTGCAGAGAGAAGTGGTTGGAGACTGGGGTGCAGAAGAACTGTCGCAGAGAGCAGAGGTTGGAGACTGGTGTGCAGAAAGATCGTTGCAGAGAGCAGAGTTTGGAGACTGGGTTGCAGAAGCACTGATACAGAGAGCAGAGGTTGGAGACTGTGGTGCAGAAGGACCTTTAGAGAGAGCAGAGTTTGGAGACTGCAGTACAGAAGGACTGTTACAGTGAGCATACTTTGGAGACTAGGGTACAGAAGGACTGTTCCAGAGAGCAGATTGTGAAAACTGTAATTCAGAAGGACTGTTGCAGAGAACAGAGGTTAGAGAATCGGGTGTAGAAGGACTGTTGCAGAGAGCACATTTTGGAGACTGAGGTGCAGAAGGACTGTTACAGAGAGCAGAGTTTGGAGACTAGAGTGCAGAAGGATCTTACAGAGAGCAAAGGTTGGTGACAGGGGTGCAGAAGTACTGTTGCAGAGAGCAGAGGTTGGAGACTGAGGTGCAGAAGGACTGTTATAGAGAAGAGTTTGGAGATGGGGAGAAGAAAAACTGCTACTGAGAACACTTTTTGGACACTCAGGTGCAGCAGTGTCGCTGCAGAAAGCAGAGGTTGGAGACTGGGGTAGAGAAGGAATGTTACTGGGAGCAGAGTTTTGAAACTGTGGTGCAGAAGGATATTACATAGAGCAGAGGTTGGAGACAGGGGTGCAGAAGGATCATTGCAGAGAGCAGGGGTTGGTGACTGGGATTCAGAAGGTCTGTTGCAGAGAGCAGACGTTGCAGACTGGGGTGAAGAAGGATCTTTCAGAAAGCAGAGGTTAGAGACTGGGGAGCAGAAGGCATGTTACAGAGAGTAGATTTTGGAGACTGAGGTTCAGATGAATTGTTGCTTAGAGCAGAGATTGGAGACTGAGGTGCAAAAGGACTGTTGCAGAGAGCAGAGTTTGGAGACTGAGGTGCAAAAGGACTGTTACAGAGAGAAGAGCTTGGAGATTGGCGTGCAAAAGGCCTGTTACAGAGAGCAGAGTTAAGAGACTAGGGTGCAGAAGAACTGTTACAGAGAGAAGAGTTTTTAGACAAGGTTGCACAAGGATCTTACAGAGAGCAGAGGTTGTAGACCAAGGTGCAGCAGGACTGTTACAGAGAGCAGAGGTTGGAGACTAGGGTGCAGAAGGATCGTTGCAGAGAACAGAGTTTTCAGACTGAGGTGCAGAAAGACTTTTTCAGAGAGCACATTTTGGAGACTGGGGTGCAGAACGACCATTGCAGAGAGCAGAGGTTGGAGACTGGAGTAGAGAAGGACTGTTGCAAGAGCAGAGGTTGGAAACTGAGGTGCAGAAAGACTGTTACAGAGAGCAGAGTTTGGAGACTGGGGTGCTGAAGAACTGGTAAAGAGAGCAGAGGTTGGAGACTGGGGTGCAGAAGGATCGTTATAAAGAACAGAGTTAGGAGACTGGGGTGCAGAAGCCCTGTTATGGAGAGCAAAGTTTGGAGAAGGGGTGCAGAAGTACTTTTACAAAGAGTAGAGACCGAAATGCAGAAGGATCGTTGCAGAGAGCAGAGGTTGGAGACTGAGATGCAGAAGTACTGTTAACGATAGCAGAGGTTGGAGATTGGGGAGCAAATGGATTGATACAGAAAGCAGAGTTTGGAGACTGGGTTGCAGAAGGATCTTACAAAGAGCAGAGCTTTGAGACTGTGGTACAGCAGGACTGTTACAGAGAACAGAGGTTGGAGACTGGGGTGCAGAAGGATCGTTGCAGAGAACAGAGTTATCAGACTGAGGTGCAGAAGGACTGTTCCCGAGAGCAGATATTGGAGACTGGGGTGCTGAAGGACTGTTTGAGAGAGCAGTGGTTGGAGACTGGGGTGCAGAAGATCGTTGTAGCGAGCAAAGGTTTGAGACCAGCGTCCAGAAGGACTGTTACAAAGAACAAAGGTTGGAGAAGGGGTGCAGAAGGACTGCTACAGAGGGAAGAGTTTACAGACTGGGTTGCAGAAGGATCTTAGAGAGAGCAGATGTTGGAGACTGAGCTGCAGAAGGACTGTTACAGAGAGTAGAGGTTAGAGACTGAGGTGCAGAAGCACCGATGTAGAGAGCAGAGTTTTGAGACTGAGGTGCAGAAGGATCCTTACAGAGAGCAGAGGTTGGAGCCTCGGGTGCAGAAGGACTGTTACAGATAGCAGAGTTTGGAGACTTTGGTCTAGAAGGATTTTTGCAGATACAGAGGTTTGAGACTTGGTGCAGAAGGACTGATACAGAAAGCAGAGGTTGAAGACTGGGGAGGAGAAGGACCCTTACAGAGTGCAGATTTTGGAGACCGCACTACAGGAGGACTGTTACAGAGAGCAGAGGTTGGAGACTGGTGTGGAGAAAGACTTTTTCAGATTGCAGACCTTGGATACTGGGGTGCAGACGAACTGTTGCAGAGAGCAGAGGTTGGAGACTGGAGTGCAGAAGAACTGTTGCAGAGAGCAGAGGATGGAGACTGAGGTGCAGAAGGAATGTTGCAGTGAGCAGAGGTTGGAAACTGTGGTGCAGAAGAAATGATACAGGAAGGAGAGGTTGAAGACTGGGGTGCAGAACAATTGTTACAGAGAGCAGAGGTTTGGGATTGAGGTACAGAAGGACTGGTACACAGAGCAGTAGTTGGAGACTGGGGAGCAGATGGACTGTTACAGGGAGCAGATGTTGAAGACTGGGAAGCAGAAGGACTCTTACAGAGAGAAGAGGTTGGAGTCTGGGGAGGATAAGAAATGTTACAGAGAGCAGATTTGAAAACTGGGGTGCAGAATAATCTTACGGGGATCAGAGGTTGGAGTCTGGGGTTCAGAATCACTGCTACAGAGAGTAGATTTTGCAGACTGAGGTGTAGTAGGACTGTTACAAAAAGCAGAGTTGGGAGACTGGGGTCCACAAGGATTGTTGCAGAGAGCATAGTTTTCAGGCTGAGCTTCAGGTAGACTGTTGCAGAGTTCAGATGTTGAAGACTGGGGTGTAGAAGGACTTTTGCAGAGAGCACATGTTGGAGACAGGGGTGCAAAAGGATCATTTCAGAGAGCAGAGGTTGGAGACTGGGGTGCAGTAGAACTCCTATAGAGAGCAGAGTTTTCAGACAAGGTTGCACAAGGATCTTACAGAGAGCAGAGTTGTAGACCGATGTGCAGCATGACTGTTACCGAGAGCAGAGATTGGAGACTGGGGTGCAGAAGGATCGTTGTAGAGAACAGAGTTTTCAGACTGAGGTGCAGAAGGACTTTTGCGGAGAGCACATGTTGGAGACTGGGGTGCAGAAGGACTGTTGCAAAGAGCAGAGTTTGGGGACTGTGGTGCAGAAGGATCGTTGTAGAGAGCAATATTTTGAGACTGGAGTGCAGAAGGATTGTTATAGAGAACAGAAGTTGGAGACTGGGGTGCAAAAAGCCTATTACAGAGAGCAGAGTTTGGAGAAGGGGTTCAGAAGTACATTTAAAGAGAGTAGTTTTTAAAGACTGAGGTGCAGAAGGACCGTTGCAGAGAGCAGAGTTTGAAGACTGAGGTGCAGAATGATTGTTACAGAAAGCAGAGGTTGGAGACTGGGTTGCAGACGGACTGTTGCAGAGAGCAGAGGCTGGACACTGGGTTGTAGAAGGACTGTTGCGGAGAGCACAGGTTGGTGATTGGGGTGCAGAAGGACTGTTTCAGGAAGCAGAGTGTGGAGACTGGGTTACAGTAGGAATGTTACAGAGGCAGAGGTTGGAGATTTGGTGCAGAAGGACTGTTGCAGAGAGCAGATGTTGGAGACTGGGGTGCAGAAGGACTGTTGCAGAGAGGAGAGTTTGTAGACTGAGTTGCAGAAAGACTATTGCAGAGAGCAGAGTTTGGAAATTGTGGTGCAGTTGGACTGATACAGTTAGCAGAGTTTGGAGACTAGGGTGCAGAAAGACTGTTGCTTACAGCAGATATTGTAGACTGAGGTGCAGAAGAACTGTTACAGAGAGCAGAGGTTGGAGAATGGGGTGCAAAAGGACTGTTACAGAGAGCAGAGATGGGAGACTGGGGTGCAGAAAGATTGTTACATAAAGCAGGGTTTGGAGACAGGGTTGCAGTAGGATCGTTGCAGAGAACATAGTTTTCAGACTCAAGTGCAGAAGGACTGTTGCAGAGAGCAGAGGTTGGAGAAGGTGTGCAGAAAGTCTGTTATAGCAACTAGAATCAACAAATGGGACTTACTCAAACTAAAAAGTTTTTTCTCAGCAAAAGAAACAATAAGAGAGATAAACAGGGAGCCTACATCCTGGGAACAAATCTTTAATCCACACACTTCAGATAGAGCCCTAATAACCAGAATATACAAAGAACTCAAAAAATTAGACAATAAGATAACAAATAACCCAATCAATAAATGGGCCAAGGACCTGAACAGACAGTTCTCAGAGGAGGACATACAATCAATCAATAAGTACATGAAAAAATGCTCACCATCGCTAGCAGTTAGAGAAATGCAAATCAAAACTACCCTAAGATACCACCTCACTCCAGTAAGATTGGCAGCCATTAGGAAGTCAAACAACAATAAGTGCTGGAGAGGATGCGGGGAAAAGGGCACTCTTGTTCATCGCTGGTGGGACTGCAAATTGGTGCAGCCAATTTGAAAAGCAGTATGGAGATTTCTTGGAAAGCTGGGAATGGAACCACCATTTGACCCAGCTATTCCCCTTCTCGGTCTATTCCCTAAAGACCTAATAAGAGCATGTTACAGAGACACTGCTACAACGATGTTCATAGCAGCACAATTCACTATAGCAAGATTATGGAATCAGCCTAGATGCCCTTCAATAGATGAATGGATAAAAAAATGTGGCATTTATACACAATGGAGTATTACTCTGCATTAAGGAACGACAAAATCATAGAATTTGGAGGGAAATGGATGGCATTAGAGCAGATTATGCTAAGTGAAGCTAGTCAATCGTTAAAAAACAAATACCAAATGACCCCTTTGATATAAGGGGAGTAAACAAGGACAGGGTAAGGACGAAGAGCTTGAGAAGAAGATTTACATTAAACAGGGATGAGAAAAGGGGAGGGGAGGGGAGAGGAGGGGAGGGGGGATAGTAGAGAATAGGACAGACAGCAGAATACATCAGACACTAGAAAGGCATTATGTCAATCAATGGAAGGGTAACTGATGTGAAACAGCAATCTGTATACGGGGTAAAGTTGGGAGTTCATAACCCACTTGAATCAAACTGTGAAAGATGATGTATTAAGAACTGTGTAATGTTTTGAACGACAAACAATAAAAAAATAAATAAATAAATAAAAAAGAAAGTCTGTTACAGAAGGCAGAGTTTACAGACTGGGTTGCAGAAGGATCTTACAGAGAGAAGATTTTGGAGACTGCAGTACAGAAAGACTTTTACAAAGAGCAGAGGTTTGAGACTGGGGTGGAGAAGAACTGTTTTAGAGAGTAGATGTTAGAGTCTTTGGTTCAAAAGGACTGTTGGAGATAGCAGAGGATAAAGACTGGAGTTTAGAAGTACTGTTGCAGAGAGAAGAGTTTGCAGACTGAGTTTCGGAAGGACTGTTAAAGCAGGCAGAGTTTGGAGAATGTGGTGAAAAACGACGGATACAGAAAGCAGAGGGTGGATACTGGGGTGCATAAGTACCCTTACAAAGAACAAAGATTGGAGACTGCGGTACAGAAGGACTGTTGCAGAGAACAGATGTTGGAAACTGGTGTACAGAAGGATCATTGCAGACAGCAGAGGTTTGAGACTGGGGTGCAGAAGGACTGTTACAGAGAGTAGAGTTTCGAGACTGAGGTGCAGAAGGATCGTTGCAGAGAGCAGAGGTTGGAGACTGGGGTGCAGTAGAACTCCTACAGAGAGCAGAGTTTTTTATACAAGTTTGCACAAGAATCTTACAGAGAGCAGAGTTGTAGACCGATGTGCATCAGGACTGTTACAAAGAGCAGAGGTTGGAGACTGGGGTGCAGAAAGATCGTTGTAGAGAACAGAGTTTTCACACTGAGGTTCAGAAGGACTTTTGCAGAGAGCACATGTTGTAGACTGGGGTGCAGAAGGACTGTTGCAAAGAGCAGAGATTTGGGACAGGGGTGCATAAGGATCGTTTTAGAGAGCAAAATTTTGAGACTGGAGTGCAGAAGGATTGTTATAGAGAACAGAGGTTGGAGACTGGGGTGCAGAAAGCCTATGATGGAGAGCAGAGTTTGGAGAAGGGGTTCAGAAGTACATTTACAGAGAGTAGTTTTTGGAGACTGAGGTGCAGAAGGACTGTAACAGAGAGCAAAGGTTGGAGACTGAGGTGCAGAAGGACCGTTACAGATTGCAGAACTTTGAGACTGAGTTAGAGAAGAACTTTTACAGAAAGGAGAGGTTGGAAACTGGGGTGCAAAAGGATTTTTACAGAAAGAAGAATATGGAGACTGGGGTGCAGAAGGAGTTTTACAGAGTGCAGAGTTTTGAGATTGGGGTTCAGAAGAACTGTTACAGAGAGAAGAGCTTGGAGAATGGGGTGCAGAAGGAGTGTTGCAGAGAGCAGAGTTTGGAGACTGTGTTGAAGAAGGATCGATGCAGAGAGCAGAGGTTGAAGACTGAGGTGCAGACGGATCGCTACAGAGAGCAGAGGCTGGAGATTGGGGTGCAGCAGGACAGTTGCAGAGAGCACTGTTTTGAGACTTGGGGGAAGAAGAACTGTAGCAGAGAGCAGAGGTTGGAGACTGGGGTGCAGAAGGATCATTGCAGAGAGCAGAGTTTGGAGACTAGGGTTGAGATGGACTGGTGCAGAGAGAAGAAGTTGGAGACTGGGGTGCAGAAGGACTGTAGCAGAGAGCAGAGGTTGGAGACTGAGTTGAAGAAGGACTGTTACAAAGAGCAGAGGTTGGAGACTTGGGTGTAGAATAACTGATATGGAAAGTAGAGTTTGGAGTCTCGGGTGCAGAAGGACCATTAGAGACAGCAGAGGTTGGAGACTGCAGGACAGAAGGACTGTTACAGAGAGCAGAGTTTGGAGCCTGTGGTGTACAAAGACTTTTGCTTAAAACAAAGTTTAGAGACTGGGATGCAGAAGAACTGTTGCAGAGAGCAGAAGTTGGAGACTGAGGTGCAGAAAGACTGTTATAGATAGCAGCTGTGAAAGTCTGTGGTGTACAAGGACTGTTGCAGAGAGTAGAAGTTTGAGAATGGCATCCAGAAGGACTGTTGCCGAGAGCAGAGGTTGAAAACTGGGTTGGAGAAGAACTGCTGCAGAGAGTAGAGGTTAGTGACTGAGGTGCAGAAGGACTGTTACAGAGAGCAGACATTGGAGACTGCGGTGCAGAAGGACTGATACAGAAAGCAGACATTGGTTACTTGGGTACAGAAGGACTGTTGCAGAGAGCGGAGGTTGGATACAGGTGGAGAAGGACTGTTGCAGAGAGCAGATGTTGGAGACTGGGGTGCAGAAGGACTGTTGCAGAGAGCAGAGATTGCAGACTGAGGTACAGAAGGACTGTTACAGAGAGCAGAGTTTGGAGAATGTGCGGCAGAAGGACTGATATAGAAAGCAGAGGTTGGATACTGGGCTTCAGAAGGACCCTTACAGAGAACAGAGGTTGGAGACTGTGTTACAGAAAGACTGTTACAGAGAGCAGAGGTTGGAGACTGGGGTGCAGAATAAGTGTTGTAGAGAACAGAGGTTGGAGACTGGGGTGAAGAAGAACCATTGCAGAAAGCAGAGGTTGGAGATTGGGGCGCAGAAGTACTGTTGCAGAGAGCAGAGTTTGGAGTCTGAGGTGCAGAAGGACTGTTACAGAGAGCAGATGTTCGAGACCGGGGGGCATAAGGACTGATACAGAAAGGAGAGTATGGATTCTGGGGTGCAGAAAAACCATAACAGAGAGCAGAGTTCGGAGACTGCAGTACAGAAGTACTGTTACAGAGAGCAGAGTTTGAGACTGCAGTGGAAAAGGACTGTTACACAGTGCATATTTTAAAGACTGGGGTGAGGAAGGACTGTTGCAGAGAGAAGTGGTTGAAGACTGGGTTGCAGAAGGACTGCTGCAGAGAGCAGAGGTTGCAGAGTTAGGTGGAAAAGGACTGTTACAGAGAGCAGAGTTTGGAGACAGTGGTGAAGAAAGACTGATACAGAAAGCAGAGTTTGGAGACTGGGGTGCAGAAAGACTCTTACAAAGAACAGAGGTTGAAGACTGCGGTACAGAAGAACTGTTGTAGAGAACAGGTTGGAGACTGGGGTGCAGAAGGAATGTTACAGAGAACAGCGTTTAGAAACTGGGGTGCAGAAGGATATTACAGAAAGGAAAGTTTGGAGACTGGAGTGCAGAAAGAATTTTGCAGAGAGCAGATGTTGGAGACTGGGGTGTAGAAGGATAGTTGCAGAGAGTAGATTATGGAGACTGCGGTATAGAAGTGCTGTCCTAGAGAGCAGAGGTTGGAGACTGGGCTGAGGAGGACTCTTGCAGATAGCAGTTGTTGAAGATTGATGTGAAAAAAAACTGTTACAGAGAGCAGTGTATTGAGCCTGGGGTGCAGGACTGATACTGAGAGCAGAGGTTGGAGACTGGGGTGCAGAAGGACTGTTAAAGAGAGTAGAGTTTATAGACTTGGGTGCAGAAGGCCTGTTACAGAGAGGAGAGGTTGTAGACTGGGTGTAGAAGGCCTCTTACAGAGAGCAGAGGTTGGAGACTGGGGTGCAGAAATAATGTTGCAGAGTGCAGTGTTTGGAGACTGGGGTGCAGAAGGACTGTTGCAGACAGCAGAGGATGGAGACTGGGGTGCAGCAAATGTTACAGAGAGCAGAGGTTGAAGCCTGGCGTGCACAACGATGGATACAGAAAGCAGAGTTTGAAGACTGGGTTGCAGAAAGACTGATACATAAAGCAGAGGTTGGAGATGGTGTGCAGAAGGTCCCTTACAGAGAATAGAAGTCTGAGACTGCGGTACAGAAGGACTGTTACAGAGAGCAGAGGTTGGAGACTGGGGTGCTGAAGGACCATTGCAGAAAGCACATGTTGGAGACTGTGTTTCAGAAGGATCTTACAGAGAGCAGAGTTTGGACACTGAGGTTCAGAAAGACTGTTGCAGAGAGCAGAGGTTCGAGATTTTGGCGCAGAAGGACTGTTGCAGAGAGCAGAGTTTAGAGTCTGAGGTGCAGAAGGACTGTTACAGAGAGCAGAGTTTGGTGACTTCGGTGGAAAAGTACTGTTGCAGAGAGCAGGTTTTAGAGACTGGGGTGAGGAAGGAATTTTGCAGAGAGCAGAGGTTGAAGACTGGGGTGCAGAAGGACTGTTTCAGAGAGCAGATGTTGCAGAGTGAGGTGCAGAAGGACTGTTACAGAGAGCAGAGTTTGGAGACTGTGGTGGAGAAGGACTGATACAGAAAGCAGAGGTTGGAGACTGGGGTGCAGAAGGACCCTTACAGAGAACAGAGTCTGAAAACTGCGGTACACAAGAACTGTTGTAGAGAACAAGGTTGGAGACTGGGTTGCAGAGGGACCATTGAAGAGAGCAAACTTTAGAGAATGGGGTGAAGAAGGAATGTTACAGAGAGCAGAGTTTAAAACTGGGGTGCACAAGGATCTTACAGAGAGGAAAGTTTGGAGACTGGGGTGCAGAAGGATTGTTGCAGAGAGCAGACGTTGGAGACTGGGGTGAAGAAGGATCGTTGCAGAGAGTAGATTATGGAGACTGGGGTATAGAAGGACTGTTCTAGAGAGCAGAGGTTGGAGACTGGGGTGCAGAAAGACTGTTTCAGAGAGCAGTTCTTGAAGACTGACGTGCAGAAAAACTGTTACAGAGAGCATGTTTGGAGACTAAGTTGCAGGACTGATACTGAGAGCAGAGTTTGAAGACTGGGGTGCAGAAGGATCATACAGAGAGCAGAGTTTGGAGACTGAGGTGCAGAAGGACTGTTCCAGAGAGCAGAGGTTGGAGATTGGCGTGCAGAAGGACTGTTAAAGAGAGCAGAGTTCAGAGACTTGGGTGCAGAAGGCCTGTTACAGAGAGCAGAGCATGGGGACTGAGGTGCAGAAGGGCTGTTACAGAGATAGATATTGAATACTGAGGTGAAAAAAGACCATTGCAGAGAGCAGATGTTGGAGACTGAGATGCAGAACGACTGTTGCGGAGTGCAGAGTTTTAAGAATTGGGTGTAAAAGGTCTTTTGCAGAGAGCAGAGTTCGGGGATTGGGGTGCCAAAGGACCTTTGCAGAGAGCAGAATTTGGAGACTGAGGTGCAGATGGACTGTTACAGGAAGCAGAGTTTGGAGACTTGAGTGCAGAAGGAGTGACAGAGAAAGCAGTGGTTGGAGACTGGGGTTCAGAAGGACAGTTACAGAGAGAAGAGTTTGGAAACTGCAGTACAGAGGAACTGTTACAGAGAGCAGAGTTTGGAGACTGGGGTGGAGAAGGACTGTTGCAGAGATCTGATGTTGGAGACTGGAGTGCAGAAGGACTGTTGTAGAGAAACGGTTGGAGACTGGGGTGCAGAAGGAGTGTTGCAGAGAGTAGAGGTTGGAGATTGCGGTGCAGAAGACTGAGGTGAAGAAGGACTGTTGGAGACAACAGAGTTTGGAGACAGGGGTGCATACGGACAGTTGCAGAGAGCAGAGGTTGGAGACTCAGGTGCAGAAGGATTGTTACATAGAGCAGAGGTTGGACACTGGGGTGAAGAAGGACTGTTGCAGAATACAGAGGTTGGAGACTGGCGTGCGAAAAAACTGTTGCAGAGAACGGATTTTGGAGACTGGGGTGCAGAAGGACCGTTGCTGAGAGCGGCGGTTTTAGACTGATGTGAAGAAGGATTGTTACATATAGCAGAGGTTGGATACTGAGGTGCTGAAAAACTGTTACAGAGAGAAGAGGTTGGAGACTGTGGTGCAGATGGATCTTACAGAGAGCAGAGATAGGAGACTGGGGTGCAGAAAGACTGTTAGAGAAAGCAGAGTTTGGAGACTTGGGTTCAAAATGACTGTTGCAGAGAGCAGAGGTTGATGCTGAGGTTCAGAAAGACTGTTACAGAGAGCAGAGTTAGGAGACTGGGGTGCAGGAAGACTGATATAGAAAGCAGAGTTTGGAGACTGCGGTGCAAAAGGACCGTTACAGAGAGCAGAGGTTGGAGACTGTGGTACAGAAGGACTTTTATAGAGAGCAGAGTTTGCACACTGGGGTGCAGAAGGACTATTGCAGACAACAGAGGTTGGAGCCTGAGGTGTAGAAAGACCGTTGCAGAGAGCAGAGTTTGGAGACTGATGAGCAGAAGCATTGTTACAGTGAGAAGGGTTTGGAGACTGGGGTACAGAAGGACTGTTTCAAAGAGCAGAGGTTGGAAACTGGGTGCAGAAGGATCTTACAGAGAGCAGAGGTTGGAGACTGGGGTGCAGAAGAACTATTGCAGAGTGCAGACGTTGGAGACTGGGGTGTAGAAGGATCCTTGCAGAGAAAATAGGTTGGATACTGTGGTGCTGAAGGCCTGTTCCATAGAGCTGAGTTTGTAGACTGGGGTGCATGAGGCCTGTTACAGAGAGCACAGTTTGGAGACTGTGGAGAAAGTGGACTGTTACAGAGAGAAGAGTTTGGAGACTGGGGTGCAGAAGGATCTTATATAGAGCTGAGTTTGGAGACTGAGGTGAAGTAGGAGTGTTACAGAGAGCAGAGGCTGGAGACTAGGGTGCAGAAGGATACTTGCAGAGAGCAGAGTTTTCAGACTGAGGTGCAGAAGGACTGTTGAGAGTGCAGACGTTAAAGACTGGTTTGCAGAAGGAGGGTTGCAGTGAGGAGATGTTGGAGGCTGGAGTGCAGAAGGACTCTTACAGAGAGCAGAGGTTGGAGACAGGGGTGAAGAAGTATCTAACAGAGAGCAGAGTTTGGAGACTGAGGTGCAGAAGGACAGTTACAGAGAGTAGAGTTTAGAGACAGTGGTGTGGAAGGACTGCTGCAGAGAGCAGATGTTGGAGACTGGGGTGAAAAAGGACTGTTGCAGAGAGCAGAGGTTGGGGACTGGAATGAAGAAGGACTGTTGCAGAAAGCAGAGACTGGGTTGAGGAAAGACTGATACAGAAAGAAGACTTTGGAAATTGGGGTGCATAAGGACCGTTACAGAGAGCAGAGTTTGGAGACTCAGGTGCAGACGGACAGTTATAGGAAGCAGAGTTTGGAAATTGGCATGCAGAAGGACCGTTACAGAGAGCAGAGTTTGGAGACTGAGGTATAAGACTGTTACCGAGAGAAGAGGTTGGAGACTGGGTGCAGAAAGACTCTTACATAGAGCACAGGTTGGAGACGGAGGTGCAGAAAAATAGATACAGAGAAAAGAGGTTGGAGACTGGGGTTCCGAAAGACTGATACAGAAAGCAGAGTTTGGAGACTGGGGTGCAGAAAAACTGTACCAGAGAGCAGACGTTGGAGACTGGGGTGCAGAAGAACAGTGGCAGAGAGAAGATTTTAGAGACTGGAGTGCAGAAGGACTGTTACACAGAGAAGATCTTGGAGACTGAGCTGCAGAAGAACTGTTACAGAGAGCAGTGTTTAAAGACTGGGGTGCAGAAGAACTGTTACAGAGAGCAGAGTTTGGAGACTAGGGTTCAGATGGATCTTACAGAGAGCACAGTTTTGAGACGGGGGTACAAAAGGACTGTTGCAGAGAGCAGATTCTGGAGACTGGGGTGGAGAAGAATCGTTGCAGAGAGAAGAGGTTGGAAACTGGGGTGCAGAAGGCCTGTTACAGAGAGCAGAGTTTGGAGACTGGGTGGCAGAAGTCATGTTACAGAGAGCAGAGATTGGAGACTGTTGTGCAGAAGGACTATTACAGAGTGCAGAGTTTAAAGACTGGGTTGTAGAAGGATCTTACAAAGAGCAGAGTTGGGATAATAAGGTGCCGAAGGACTGTTACAGAGAGCAGAAGTAGGAGACTGTAGTGCAGAATGGTCGTTGCAGTGAGCAGACTTTTCGGAGTGAGGTGCAAAAGGACTTATACAGAGAGCAGAGGTTGGAGACTGCGGTGCAGAAAGACGGTTAAAAAGAGCAGACTTTGAAGACTGGGGTGCAGAAGGACTGTTGCAGAGAGCAGAGTTTTGAGACTGATGTGGAGAAGAATCGTTGCAGGGAGAAGAATTTGGAGACTTGGGTGCCGAAGGTCTGTTACAGAGTGCAGTGGTTGAAGACTGCGTTTATGAAGGATCTTACAGAGAGCAGAGATTGTAGACTGAGGTGCAGGGGAACTGTTACCGAGAGCAGTGTTTGGAGACTGGGTTGCAGAAGGATTGTGCAGAGAGCCGAATTTTCAGACTGAGGTGCAGAGGGACTGTTACAGAGAGCATAGGTTGGAGACTGAGGTGTAGAAGGACTTTTACAGAGAGCGGAGTTTGGAGACTCAGGTGCAGAAGGACTGTTACAGGAAGCAGATATTGGAAATTCATGTGCAGAAGGACCGTTAAAGAGAGCAGAGTTTGGAGACTGCGGTATAGGACTGTTACCGAGAGCAGAGGTTGGAGACTGGGGTGCAGAAGGACTCTTACATAGAGCACAGGTTCAGACTGAGGTGCAGAAGGATAGATACAGAGAACAGAGGTTGGAGACTGGGGTCCAGAAGAATCGTTGCAAAGAGCTGAGTTTTGAGACTGGGGTGCAAAAAGACTGTTCCAGAGAGCATACGTTGGAGACTGGGGTGCAGAAGGACTGTGGCAGAGAGCAGATTTAAGAGACTGGGGTGCAAAAGGACTGTTACAAAGAGCAGAGGTTGGAGACTGAGCTGCAGAAGGACTGTTACAGAGAGCAGTGTTTAGAGACTGGGGTGCAGAAGGACTGTTACTAAGAGCAGAGTTTTGAGACTGGTGTTCAGATGGACCATACAGAGAGCAGAGTTTTGAGACTGGGGTGCAAAAGGACTGTTGCAGAGAGCAGATTCTGGAGACTGAGGTGGAGAAAAATCATTGCAGAGAGAAGAGGTTGGAGACTGGGGTGCAGAAGGCCTGTTACAGAAAGCAGAGTTTAGAGACTGGGTGGCAGAAGTCATGTTACAGAGAGCAGAGTTTGGAGACTGTTTTGCAGAAGGACTGTTACATAGTGCAGAGTTTAAAGACTGGGTTGCAGAAGGATCTTACAAAGAGCAGAGTTGGGAGAATGTGGTGCAGAAGGACTGTTACAGAGAGCAGAAGTAGGAGACTGTGGTGCAGAAGGGTCGTTGCAGTTACCAGACTTTTAAGAGTGAGGTGCAAAAGGACAGTTGCAGAGAGCAGATATTGGAGACTGGGTTGTAGAAGGACTGTTGCAGAGAGCAGAGGTTGGAGATTGTGGTGAAGATGGATCGTTGCAGAGAGCAGAGGTTGGAGACCGGTGGGCAGAAGCACTGTTACAGAGAGCAGAGTTTCAAACTGGGTTGAAGAAAGATCTTACAAAGAGCAGAGGTTGCAGACAGGGGTGCAGAAGGATTGTTACAGAAAGCAGAGATTGAAGACTGTGGTCCAGAAGGACTCTTGCAGAGAGCAGACTTTGGAGACTGGGGTCCAGAAAGATCGTTGCAGAAAGCAGAGTTGGAGACTGGGGTGTAGAAGGACTGTTGCAGAGAGCAGATGTTGGAGACTGGGGTGCAGACGGACTGTTGCAGAGAGCAGAGGTTGGAGACTGGGGTGCAGAAGGACTGATACAGAAAGAAGAGTTTGGAGTCTGCGGTGTAGAAAGACCGTTACAGAGAGCAGATGTTGGAGACTGCAGTGCAGAAGGACTGTTGCAGAGAGCAGAGATTGGAGAATGAGGTGCAGAATTTCTTTTACATAGAAAAGATGTTGGAGACTGAGGTGCAGAAGGATCGTTGCAAGGAGCAGAGCTTGGATACATGGGTGCAGAAGGATCTTACAGTGAGCAGAAGTTGAAGACTAAGATACGGAAGTACTGTTGCAGAGATCAGACGTTGGAGACTGGGGTGCAGTAGGATCATTTCAGAGAGCAGTGGTTGGAGACTGGGGTGCAGAAATATCGTTGCAGAAAGCAGAGTTTTGAGACTGGTGTGCAGAAGGCCTGTTACAAAGAGGAGAGAGTGGAGAGTGGGGTGCAGAAGGACTGTTATAGAGAGCAGTGTTAGGAGACTGGGTTGCTGAAGGATCTTACAAAGAGCAGAGTTTTTTTACTGAGGTGTAGGTGGACTGTTACAGAGAGCACTGGTTGGAGACTGGGTGTAGATGGATCATGCAGAAAGCAGAGACTTCAGACTGAGGTACAGAAGGACTGTTACAGAGAGTATAGGTTTGAGACTGAGGTGAAGAAGGACTGTTACAAAGAGCAGAGTTTGGAGACTTTTTTGCAGAAGGACTGTTACAGAGTGCTGAGTTTAAAGATTAGGTTGCAGAAGGATCTGAAAAGAGCAGAGTTGGGAGACAGAGGTTCAGAAGGATTGTTAAAGAGAGCGGAGGTAGGAGACTGGAGTGCAGAAATGTCGTTGCAGAGAGAAGAGTTTTCAGACTGCGGTGCAGAAGAACTGTTGCAGAGAGCAGGTGTTGGAGACTGGGGTTCAGAAGTATTGTTACAGATAGGAGAGGTTGGACACTGGAGTGCATAAGGATCTTACAGAGAGCAGAGGTTGGAGAAAAAAATGCAGAAAGACTTTTGCCGAGAGCAGAGGTTTGAGACTGTTGTGGAGAAGAATCATTGCAGAGAGAAGAGGTTGGATACTGGGTTTCCGAAGGCCTTTTACAGAGAGCAGAGGTTTTAGACTGGGTTGCAGAATTTCTCTTACAGAGAGCAGAGGTTGGAAACTGTTGTGCAGAAAGACTGTTACAGAGAGCAGAGTTTGAAGACTAGGATGCAGAAGGGTCTTACAGAGAACAATGGTAGGAGACTGAGGTGCAGAAGGATAGATACAGAGAGCAGAGTTTTGAGACTGGTGTTCAGAAGGACTGTTATAGAGAACAGTGTTTGGAGACTGGGGTGCAGAATGATCGTGCAGAGAGCAGAGGTGTCAGACTTAGGTGCAGAAGGACTGTTACACAAAGCAGAGGTTGGAGACTGAGGTGTAGAAGGACTGTTTCAGCGAGCAGAGTTTTGAGACTGAGGTGCAGAAGGACTGTTACAGAAAGAAGTGGTTGGAAATTGGCGTGCAGAAGGACCATAACAGAGACCAGAGTTTGGAGACTGTGGTATAGAAAAACTGTAACAGAGAGCAGAGGTTGGAGACTGAGGTGCAGAATAATAGATACAGAGAGCAGAGGTTTGAGACTGGGTATTAGATGGATCCTGCAGAGAGCGGAGTTTGGAGAGTGAAGTGCAGAAGGACTGTTACAGAGAGTAGAGGTTGGAGACTGAGGTGAAGAAGGACTGTTGCAAAAAGCAGAGTTTGTAGACTTGGCATGCAGAAGTCTTGTTACATAGAGCAGAGTTTGGAGACTGAGGTGCAGAAGGACTGTTACAGAAAGAAGTGGTTGGAAATTGGCGTGCAGAAGGACCGTAACAGAGACCAGAGTTTGGAGACTGTGGTATACTAAAACTGTAACAGAGAGCAGTGGTTGGAGACTGAGGTGCAGAATAATAGATACAGAGAGCAGAGGTTTGAGACTGGGTTTTAGACGGATCCTACATAGAGCGGAGGTTGGAGAGTGAAGTGCAGAAGGACTGTTACAGAGAGTAGAGGTTGGAGACTGATGTGCAGAAGGACCGTTGCAGAGAGCAGATGTTGAAGACTGAGTTGCAGAAGGACTCAGAGAGAGCAGAAGTTGGAGACTGGGGTGCAGAAGGACTGTTTCAGAGAGCAGAGTTTCGAGACTGAGGTGCAAAATTTTGTTACATAGAGCAGAGGTTGGACACTGGGGTTCAGAAGGATCGTTGCAATAAGCAGAGCTTGGGAACAGGGGTGCAGAAGGATCTTACAGAGACCAGAAGTTGGAGACAGAGTTGCAAAAGGACTGTTGAAGAGATCAGAGGTTGGAGACTGGGGTGCAGTAGGATCATTGCAGAGAGCAGATTTTGGAGACTGGGGTGCAGAAGGATCGTTGCAGAGAGCAGAGGTTGAAGACTGGGGTGCAGAAGGCCTCCTAAAGAGAGGGAGTTTTGAGACTGGCGTCCAGAAAGCCTGTTACAGAGAGGAGATTTTGGAGACTGTGGTGCAGAAGACTGTTATAGAGAGCAGAGTTTTGAGACTGAGTTCCTGAAGGATCTTACAGAGAGCAGAGGTTGGAGACTGAGGTGCAGGTGGACTGTTACAGAGAGCAGTGCCTGAATACTGGGGTGCAGAAAGATCGGGCAGAGAGCAAAGGTGACAGACTGAGGTGCGGAAGGACTGTTACAAAGAGCAGAGGTTGGAGACTGCGGTGCAGAAGGATAGATACAGAGAGCAGAGTTTTGAGACTGGGTTTTAGAAGGATCCTACAGAGAACAGAGTTTGGAGAGTGAAGTGCCGAAGGACTGTTATAGAGAGTAGAGTTTGGAGACTGAGGTGCAGAAGGACCGTTGCAGAGAACAGAGTTTGGAGACTGAGGTGCAGAAGTATTGTTATAGAGAAAAGAGTTTGGAGACTGGGGTTCAGAGGGACTGTTGCAGGGAGCAGAGGTTGGAGACTGGGGTGCAGAAGAATTGTTGCAGAGAGCAGAGGATGGAGCCTGGGCTGCAGAAGGAATGTTGCAGAGAGCAGAGGTTGGAGACTGTTGTGCAGAAGGACTCTTAGAGAGAGCAGGAGTTGGAGACTGGGGTGCAGAAGGACTGTTGCAGAGAGAAGAGGTTAAAGACTGAGGTGCAAAATCCTGTTACATAGAGCAGATGTTTGACACTGTGGTGCAGAATGATCGTTGAAATAAGCAGAGCTTGGAGACAGGGGTGCAGAAATATCTTACGGAGTGCAGAAGTTGGAGACTGAGTTGCAGAAGGACTGTTGCAGAGATCAGAGGTTGGAGACTGGGGTGTACTAGGATCATTGCAGAGAGCAGAAGTTGGAGACTGGGGTTTAGAAGGATCGTTGCAGAGAGCAGAGTTTGGAGGCTGGGGTGCAGAAGGCCAGCTACATAGAGCAGAGTTTTGAGACTGGTGTGCAGAAGGCCTGTAACAGAGAGAAGAGGTTGGAGACTGGGGTGCAGAATGACTGTTATAGAGAGCAGAGTTTGTAGACTGAGTTTCTAAAGGATAATACAGAGAGCAGAGGTTGGAGATTGAGGTGAAGGTGGACTGTTACAGAGAGCAGTGTTTGGAGACTGGGGTGCAGAAGTATCGTGAAAAGAGCAGAGGTTTCAGACTGAGGTTCAGTAGGACTGTTACAGAGAGCAGAGTTTGCAGACTGAGGTGTAGTAACACTGTTATAGAGAGCAGAGTTTTGAGACTGAGTTGCAGAAGGACTGTTACAGAAAGCAGAGGTTGGAAATTGGGGTGCAGAAAGACCGTTACAGAGACCAGACTTTGGAGACTGCAGTATAGAAAAACTGTTACAGAGAGCAGAGGTTGGAGACGGGTGCAGAAGGAATGTTACAGAGAACACAGGTTGTAGACTGAAGTGCAGAAGGATAGATACAGAGAGCAGAGGTTTGAGACTGAGGTTCAAAAAAACTGATCCAGAAAGCAGAGGTTGGAGACTAGGGTGCAGAAATACTGTTATGGAGAGCAGAAGTTGGAGACTGGGGAGCACAAGGACTGTTGCAGAAGACAGAGGTTGGAGACTGGGGTGCCGCAGGACACTTGCAGAAGGCAGAGGTTAAAGACTAGGGTGAAGAAGGAATGTTACAGAGAGCAGAGTTTGGAAACTGGAGTGCAGAAGGATCTTACAGAGAGCAGAGTTTGGAGACTGTGGTGCAGAAAGTTTGTTACAGAGAGCAGAGTTTGGAGACTGGGGTTCAGAAAGACTGTTGCAGAGAGTAGAGGTTGGACATGAGGTGCAAAAGGACTGTTGCAGAGAGCAGAGGTTAGAATCTGATGTGCAGAAAGACTCTTACAGAGAGCAGAGTTTGGAGACTGGGGTGCAGAAAGACTGTTGCAAAGATCAGAGGTTAAAGACTGTGGTGCAGTAGGTTTATTGCAGAGAGAAGAGATTGGAGACTGGGGTGCAGAAAGATCCTTGAGGAGAGCATATTTTGAAGACTGGGGTGCAGAAGGCCTGCTACAGAGAGCAGAGTTTGGAGACTGAGATGCAGAATCACTGTTACAGATACTAGAGGTTGGAAATTGGGGTGCAGAAGAAACATTACAGAGACCAGAGTTTGTAGACTGCGGTATAGAAAAACTGTTACAGAGCGCAGAGGTTGGAAACTGGGGTGCAGAAGGACTGTTGCAGAGAGCAGATGTTGGAGACTGAGGTCTCGAAAGATCGTTGCAGAGAGCAGATGTTGGAGACTGGGGTGCAGAAGGACAGTTGCAGAGAGCAGAGGCTGGAAACTTGGGTGTAAAAGGACTGTTGCAGAGAGCAGATGTTGGAGACTGGAGTGCAGATGGACTGTTGCAGAGAGCAGAGGTTGGAGACTGAGGTGCAGAAGGAATGTTACAAAGAGCAGAGTTTAACGATTGGGGTGCTGAAGGACAGTTACAGAGAGCAGAGATTTGATACTAGGGTTCAGATGGATCTTACAGAGAGCAGAGGTTGAAGACTGGGGAGCAAATGGACTGTTGCAGTGAGCAGAGGTGGAAGACTGGATAGCAGAAGAACTTTTATAGAGAGAAGAGTTTGGAGACTGATGTGCAGAAAGATCATTGCAGAGAGCAGAGCTTGGATACTGAGGTGCAGTAGACTGTTGCAGAGAGCAGAGGTTGTAGACTGAGGTGCAGAAGGAATGTTACAGAGAGTAGAGGTTGTAGATTTGGGTTCAAAAGGCCTGTTACAGAGAACAGTGGTTGGAGTCTAGGGTGCAGAAGGACTGTTACAGAGAGCAGAGTTTGGAGACTGGTGTGCAGAAGGATCATTGCAGATCACAGAGTTTTTAGACTGAGGTGCAGAAAGGCTGTTGCAGAGAGCAGTTTTTGGAGACACGGGTGCAGAAGGACTGTTACAGAAAACAGAGGTTGGAGACTGGTTTGCAGAAGGCCTGTTACAGAGAGAAGAGTTTAGAGAAAGGGTGCAGAAAGACTTTTACAGAGGGAAGAGTTTGGAGACTGGGTTACAGAAAGATCTTACACAGAGCAGAGGTTGGAGACTGAGGTGCCTAACGACTGTTACAGATTGTAGAGGTTGAAGACTGAGGTGCAGAAGGATTGTTACAGAGAGAAGATGTTGGAGACTGGGGTGCAGAAGGACTGTTGCAGATAGCAGATGTGGGAGACTGGGGTGCAGAAGAACTGTTGGAAAGAGCAGAAGTTGGAGACTGAGATGCAGAAGTACTGATTCAGAGAGCAGAGTTTGGATACTAGGGTGCAAAAAGATCCCTAGAGAGAGCAGAGTTGGAGACTGCATTACAGAAGGACCGTTACAGAGAGCATACGTTTGAGAGTAGGGTACAGAAGGACTGTTGTAGAGAGCAGATTTTGGAGACTTTGATTTAGAAGCACTGTTGCAGAGAACAGAGGTTAGAGATTGGGGTGTAGAAGGACTTTTGCAGAGAGCAGAGCTTGAAGACTGAGGTGCAGAAAGACTGTTACAGAGAGAAGAGGTTGGAGACTGTTGTTCAGAAGAATCATTGTTTTATTGTTTTGAGCAGAATTTGGACACTGAGGTGCAAAAGGACTGTTACCGAGAGCCAAGGTTGGAGACTGGGGTGCAGTAGAACTGTTATGGAGAGCAGAGTTTTTAGACAAGGTTGCTCAAGGATCTTACAGAGAGTAAAGGTTGTAGACCAAGGTGCAGCAGGACTTTTACAGAGAGCAGAGGTTGGAGACTAGGGTGCAGAAAGATCGTTGCAGAGAACAGCGTTTTCAGACTGAGGTGCAGAAAAACTATTGCAGAGAGCACATGTTGGAGACTGGGGTGCAGAAGGACTATTGCAGAGACCAGAGGTTGGAGACTGGGGTGCAGAAGGATCGTTGTAGAGAGCAGAGGTTGGAGACTCGGGTGCAGAAGGAATGTTATAGAGAAAAGAGGTCGGAGACTGGGGTTTAGAAGGCCTGTTACGGAGAGCAGAGTTTGAAGAAGGGGTGCATAAGTACTTTTACAGAGAGTAGAGTTTGGAGAATGAGGTACAGAAGGATCGTTATAGAGAGCGGAGGTTGGAGACTGCGTTGCACAGGGACTGCTGCAGAGAGCAGAGGCTGGACATGAGGTGTAGAAGAACTGTTGTGGAGAGCACAGGTTTGAGATTTGTGTGCAGAAGCACTGTTGCAGAGACTATAGGTTGGAGACTGCCTTTCAGTAGGACTGTTACAGAGGCAGAGTTTGGAGTCTTTGGTGCAGAAGGACTGTTGTGGAGAGCAGATGTTGGAGACTTGGTTGAAGAAGGACTGTTGCAGAGAGAAGAGGCTGGAAACTAGAGTGTAGAAGGACTGTTGCAGAGAGCAGAGGTTGGAGATTGGGGTGCAGATGGACTGATACAGAAAGCAGAGTTTGGAGACTCTGGTGTAGAAGGACTGATGCAAACAGCAGAGTTTGGAGAATAGAGTGCAAAAGGCCTGTTACACAGAGCAGAAGTTGGAGACTGGGATGCACATGGACTGTTACAAACAGCAGAGTTTGGAGACAGGATCTTACAGAGAGAAGATTTTGGAGACTGTCGTACAGCAGGACTGTTATAGAGAGAAGAGGTTGGAGAATGGTGTGCAGAATAATCGTTGCAGAGAACAGAGTTTCCAGACTGAGGTGCAGAAGGACTGTTGCAGAGAGCAGATATTGGAGACTGAGTTGCAGAAGGACTGTTGCAGAGAACAGAGGATGGAGACTGGCGTGTGGAAGGATCGTTGTAGCGAGCAGAGGTTTGAGACCCGCGTGCAGAAGGACTGTTACAGAGAACAGAGGTTGGAGAAGGTGTGCAGAAGGACTGTTCCAGAGGGCAGAGTTTGGAGACTTAGGTGAAGAAGGACTGTTACAGAGAGATGAGGTTGGAGACTTGGGTGCAGAAGGACTGATACAGAAAGCAGAGGTCGAAGACTGGGGAGCAGAAGAAGCGTTACAGAGAGCAGATTTTGGAGACTGCACTACAGGAGGACTGTTACATAGAGCAGAGGTTGAAGACTGGTGTGGAGAAGGACTGTTTCAGAGTGCAGACCTTGGAGTCTGGGGTGCAGTAGAACTCTTGCAGAGAGCATAAGTTGGAGACTGGGGTGCAGAATAACTGTTGCAGAGAGCAGAGTTTGGAAACAGAGGTGGAGTAGGAATGTTACAGAGAGAAGAGGTTGGAAACTGTTGTGCAAAAGGAATGATACAGAAAGGAGAGGTTGGAGACTGGGGTGCAGAAGGATTGTTGCAGACAGCAGAGGTTGAGGATTGCGGTACAGAAGGACTGTTACAGAGAGCAGAAATTGGAGACTGGGGAGCAGAAGCACTGTTACAGAGAGGAGATGTTGGAGACTGGTGAGCAGAAGGACTGTTACAGAGAGCAGAGGTTGGATTCTGGGGAGCAGAAGGAATGTTACAGAGAGCAGATTTGAAACCTGGGGTGTGAAAGGATCTTACAGAGAGCAGAGGTTGGAGGCTCGGGTGCAGAAGCACTGTTACAGAGAGCGGATTTTGGAGACTGAGGTGCAGAAGAACTGTTAAAGAAAGCAGATTTGGGAAACTGGTGTGCACAAGGATCGTTGAAGAGAGCAGAATTTTTACACTGAGCTAGAGGTAGACTTTTGCAGACTGCCGATGTTGAAGACTGGGGTGCAGAAGGACTTTTGCAGAGAGCACATATTGGAGACTTGGGTGCAAAAGGATCATTGCAGAGAGCAGAGGTTGGAGACTGGGGTGCAGAAGGATTGTTACAGAGAGCAGAGTTTGGAGACTGGGGTGCAGAAGGACCATTACAGGTAGCAGAGTTTGGAGTCTGTGGAACGGAAGGCCTGTTACAGTAAGCAGAGGTTGGAGACTGGGGTGCAGAAGAACTTCTACAGAGAGCAGAGTTTTTAGACAAGGTTGCAAAAGGATCTTACAAAGAGCAGAGGTTGTAGACCGAGGTGCAGCAGAACTGTTACAGAGAGCAGAGTTAGGAGACTGTGGTGCAGAAGGACCATTGCAGAGATCAGAGTTTGGTAACTTAGGTGAAGAAGGATTGTTACAGACAACAGAAGTTGGAGCCTGGGGTGCAGAAGGACTGTTGCAGAGAGCAGAGTTTGGAGACTGGGGTATACAAGCAGTGTGTCAGAGAGCAGAGTTGGGAGACTGGGATGCAAAAAGACTGTTACTGAGAGTAGAGGTGGGAGATTTGGGTGCAAAAGGCCTGTTACAGATAGCAGAGTTTGGAGACTGGGGTGTAGAAGGATCGTTGTAGAGAGCAAAATTTTAAGACTGGAGTGCAGAAGGATTGGTATAAAGAACAGACGTTGGAGACCTGGGTGCAGAAGGCCTGTTACGGACAGAAGAGGGGTTCAGAAGTACATTTACAGAGAGTAGTTTTTGGAGACTACGGTGCAGAAGGACCGTTGTAGAGAGCAGAGTTTGAAGACTGATGTGCAGTAAAATTGTTTCAGAGAGCAGATGTTGGAGACGGGTTGCAGAGGGACTGTTGCAGAGAGCACAGGCTGGACACTGGGGTGTATAAGGACTGTAGCCAAGAGCACAGGTTCACATTGGGGTTCAGAAGGACTGTTGCAGAGAGCAGAGGTTGGAGACTGGGTTACATTAGGACTGTTACAGAGGCAGAGGTTGGAGATTTGGTGCAGAAGGACTGTTGCAGAATGTAGAGTTTGTAGAATGAGGTTCAGAAAGACTCTTAAAGAGAGCATATGTTGGAAATTGTTGTGCAGATGAAGTGATACAGTAAGCAGAGTGTGGAGACTGGGGTTCGGATGGACTGTTGCAGAGAACAGAGTTTGTAGACTGAGGTTAAGAAGCACTATTACAGAGAGCAGAGTTTGGAGAATGGGGTGCAAAAGGCCTGTTACAGAGAGCAGAGGTTGGAGACTGAAGTGCAGAAGGACTGTTACAGAGAGCAGAGTTTTGAGATTGTGGTGTAGAAGGATCCTTGCAGAGAACAAAGTTTTCAGACTGAGGTACAGAAGGTCTGTTGCAGAGAGCAGAGTTTGGAGACTGTAGTGCCGAATGATCATTGCAGAGAGCAGAGGTTGGAGAGTGAGGTGCAGAAGGATTTTACAGAGAACAGATTTTGGACACTGTTGTGCAGAAGGACTGTTACAGAGAGCAGAGCTTGGAGTATGGGGTGCATAAGGACTGTTGCAGAGAGCAGAGTTTGGAGACTGGGGTGCAGAAAGATTGTTACAGAGAACAGAAGTTGGAGACTGAGGTGCAGAAGGATCGCTACAGAGAGCAGAGTTTGGATACCAGGGTGCAGTAGGATAGTTACAGAAAGCATAGGTTGGAGACTGGGGTGCAGAATGATCCTTGCAGAGAGCAGAGGTTGGAGACTGGGGAGCAGAAGGTCCGTTGCAGAGTGATGAGGTTGAAGACTGAGGTGCAGAAGGACTGTTACAGAGAGCAGAGTTTGGAGACTGGGTTGCAGAAGACCCGTTACAGAGAGCAGATTTTGGAGACTTGGGTGCAGAAGGATTGTTACAGATAGCACAGTTTGGAGACTGGGGTATAGTAGGACTGATGTAGAGAGGAGAGGTTTCAGATTGAGGCTTAGAAGGACTGTTACAGAGAAGAGAGGTTGGAGTCTGAGGTGCAAAAGGACTTTTATAGAAAGCAGAGGTTGGCAATTGGGGTGCAGATGGACCGTTACAAAGAGAAGAGGTTGGAGACTGTGATACAAAAAGACTTTTCCAGTGAGCAGAGTTTGAAGACTGGGTAGAAGAAGGATCATTGCAGAGAGCAGATGTTGGAGGCTGGGGTGCAGAAGGACTGTTACAGAGAACAGAGGTTGGAGACTGAGTTGCAGAAGGACAGTAACAGAGAGGTCAGGTTGGAGACTGGGGTGCAGAAGATATGTTGCAGAGAGCAGAGTTTGGAGACTTGGGTGCATAAGGACTGATGCAAAGAGCAGAGTTTGGAGACTGTGGTGCAGCAGGACTGATACAGAGAGCAGAGGTTGGATACTGGGGTGCAGAAGGCACGTTGCAATGAACAGAGTTTGGAAACTATGGTGCAGAAGTATCGTTAGACAGAGCAGAGTTTGGTTCCTGGGGTGTGAAAAGACTCCTGCATGAAACAGAGGTTGGAGACTGAGGTGCAAAAGGACTAATACAGAGAGCAGAGGTTGGAGACTGGGGTGCAGAAGAACTGATACACAATGCAGAAGTTGGAGACTGGGGTTCAGAAGGACCGGTACAGGGAACAGAGTTTGGAGACTTCAGTAGAGAAGAACGTTTACAGAGAGCAAAGTTTGGAGACCG
>NW_027524272.1:0-34114 GCF_052094955.1 Ictidomys tridecemlineatus | reverse complement strand
GAGAGAAGAGGTTGGAGACTGTTGTGCAGAAGGACTGTTACAGAGTGCAGAGTTTAAATACTTGGTTGCAAAATGATCTTACAGAGAGCAGATTTGGGAGACTGAGGTGAAGAAGACTGTTAGGAGAGCAGAGGTAGAAGACTGGGGTGCAGAAGGACTGTTACAGATAGCAGAAATTGGATGAAGGTTTGCAGAAGCATCTTACAGAGAGAAGAATTAGGAGACTGAGGTGCAGAAGGATTTTTGTAGAGATCAGAGGTTGGAGAGTGGGGTAAAGTTGGATCATTGCAGAGAGCTGATGATGGAGACTGGGGTGCAGAAGGATCGTTGCAGAGAGCAGATTTTGGAGACTGGTGTCCAAAAGGCCTGCTACAGAGAGAAGAGTTTGGAGACTAACGTGCAGAAGGCCTGTTACAGGAGATGTTGGAAACTGAGGTGCAGGTGGACTGTTACAGAGAGCAGTGGTTGGAGACTGGAGTGCAGAAGGACTGTTACAGAGAGCAGAGTTTGGAGACTGAGGTGCAGAAGGATTGTTACAGAAATAAAAGGTTGGAAATTGGGGTGCAGAAGGACCGTTACAGAGACAAGAGTTTGTAGACTGCGGTATAGAAAAACTTTTATAGAGAGAAGAGGTTGGAGACTGGGGTGCAGAAGAAATGTTACAGAGAGAACAGTTTGGAGACTGAGGTGCAGAAGGAGTGTTACAGAAAGCAGAGGTTTGAAATTGGGGTGCAGAAGGAATGTTACAGAGAGCCCAGGTTGGAGACTGAGGTGCAGAAGGATAGATAAAGAGAGCAGAGATTTGAGACTGAGGTTCAGAAGGACTGATACAGAAGGTAGAGTTTGGAGATTGGGGAGATGAAGGACCGTTACGGAGAGTAGAGGTTGGAGACTGGAGAGCAGAAGGACTGTTGCAGAGGACAGAGTTTGGAGACTGGAGTGCAGCAGGACACTTGCAGAAAGCAGATGTTAAAGACTGGGGTGGAGAAGGAATGTTACAGAGAGCAGAGTTTGGAAACTGGAGTGCAGAAGGATCTTACAGAGAGCAGAGTTTGGAGACTGTTGTGCAGAAGGATTGTTACAGAGAGCAGAGGTTGGAGACTGGGGTCCAGAAAGATCGTTGCAGAGAGCAGAGTTCGGAGACTGGGGTGCAGAAGGACTGTTGCAGAGAGCAGAGGTTTGAGACTTGGGTGCAGAAGGACTGTTGTAGAGAGCAGAGTTTTGAGACTGGAGTTCAGAAGGAGGGGTTCAGAGAGCAGAGTTTGGAGACTGGAGTGCAGAAGGACTGTTGCAGAGAGCAGAGTTAGTAGTCTGATGTGCAAAAAGAATCTTAAAGAGAGCACAGTTTGGAGACTGGGGTGCAGAAGGACTGTTACAGGAAGCAGAGGTTGGTGACTGTGGTGCTGAAGGACTGTTGCAGAGAGCAAACTTAGGAGACTGGGGTTCAGATTGGTCTTAAAGAGTGAAGAATTTGGAGACTGAGGTTCAGAAGGACTGTTGCAGAGATCAGAGGTTGGAGACTCGGGTGCAGTAGGATCATTGAAGAGAACAGTGGTTGGAGACTGGGGTGCAGAAGGATCTTTGGAGAGAGCAGATTTTGAAGACTGGGGTGCAGAAGGCCTGCTACAGAGAGCAGAGTTTGGAGACTGATTGCAGAAGGACTGTTACAGAAACCAGAGGTTAGAAATTTGGGTGCAGAAAAACCGTTACAGATACCAGAGTTTCGGAGACTTAATATAGAATAACTGATACAGTGTGCAGAGGTTGGAGACTGTGGTGCAGAAGGACTGTTTCAGAGAGCAGAGGTTGGAGACTAGGGTCTAGAAGGATCTTGCAGAGAGCAGAGTTTGGAGACTGGGGTGCAGAAGAACTATTTCAGAGTGCAGAGGTTGGATACTTGGGTTCAGATGAATCTTACAGAGAGCAGAGGTTGGAGACTGGTGTTCAAATTGACTGTTGCAGAGAGTAGAGCTTGGAGACTGGAGTGCAGAAGGACTCTTACAGAGAGCAGAGGTTTGAGACTGGGGTGCAGACAAACTGTTGCAAGGAACAAAGTTTTGACACTGGGGTGCAGAAGGATCGTTGCAGAGAGGAGGTTGGAGACTGGGATGCAGAAGGCCTGTTACATATAGCAGAGTTTGAAGACTGGGGTGCAGAAGGCCTGTTACAGACAACAGAGTTTGGAGACTGGGGTGCAGAAGAACCATTACAGAGAGCAGAGGTTGGAGATTGCAGTACAGAAGGACTGTTACACATAGCAGAGTTTGGAGACTGGGGAGCAGAAGGACTTTTGTAGAGAAAAGAGGTTGGAGACTGGGGTGCTACAGGATTGTTGTAGAAAGAAGAGGTTGGAGACTTGGGTGGAAAAGAAATGTTGTAGAAAACAGAGTTTGGAAACTGGTGTGCAGAAGGATCTAAAAGAGAGCAGAGGTTGGAAACTGGGGTGCAGAAGGAGTGTTGCAGAGAGCAGAGCTTAGAGACTGAAGTGCAGAAGATTGTTGCAGAGAGCAGAAGTTGAAGACTGAGGTTCACAAAAACTGTTATAGAGATTAGAGGTTGTAAATATGGGTTCAAAAGGTCTGATACAGAGAGCAGAGGTTGGAGACTGGGGTGCAGAAAAAATGTTACAGAAAGCAGAGTTTGGAGACAGGGTTACAAAAGAATCTAAAAGGGAGCAGATTTTGGAGACTGAGGTGCAGCAGGACTGTTACAGAGAGAAGAGTTTAGAGACTGGGGTGCAGAATTACTGATACAGAGAGCAGAGGTTGGAGACTGGGGTGCAGAAGGACCGTTAGAGAGAGCAGGGTTTGTAGACTGCTGTACATAAGGACCGTTAGAGAGAGCATAAGTTGAAGACTAGGATACAGAAGGACTGTTTCAGACAGCAGAGGTTGGAGACTGTGGTTCAGGAGGACTGTTGCAGAGAACAGAGGTTAGACAATGGGGTGTAGAAGGACTTTTGCAGAGAGCAGAGGTTTGAGACTGAAGTGCAAAAGGACTGTTACAGAGAACAATGGTTGGAGACTGGGGTGCAGAAGAATTGTTACAGAGAGCAGAGTTTTTAGAAAAGGTTGCACAGGGATCTTACAGAGAGCAGAGGTTGTAGACCAAGGTGCAGCAGGACTGTTACAGAGAGCAGAGGTTGGAGACTAGGGTGCAGAAGGATCGTTTCAGAGAACAGAGTTTTCAAACTGAGGTGCAGAAGGATTTTGCAGAGAGCACATGTTGGAGACTGGGGTGCAGAAGGACTGTTGCAGAGAGCAGTGGTTGGAGACTGGGGTGCAGAAGGATTGTTATAGAGAAAAGATGTTGGAGAGTGGGGTGCAGAAGGCCTGTTACGGAGAGCAGCGTTTGGTGAAGGGGTGCAGAAGTACTTTTACTAAGAGTAGAGTTTTGAGAATGAGGTGCAGAAGAACCGTTACAGAGAGTGGAGTTTGGAGACTGGGTTGCAGAGGGACTTCTGCAGAGAGCAGAGGCTGGACATGGGGTGTAGAAGGACTGTTGCCGAGAGCACAGGTTTGAGATTTGGGTGCAGAAGCACTGTTGCAGAGAGTAGAGGTTCTAGACTGCCTTTATGTAGGACTGTTACATGAACAGAGTTTTGAGACTTTGGTGCAGAAGGACTCTTGCAGAGAGCAGATGTTGGAGACTGGGTTGAAGAAGGACTGTTGCAGAGAGCAGAGTTTGTAGACTGAGCTGCAGAAGGACTGTTACAGAGAGCAGAGTCTGGAGATTGGGGTGCAGATGTACTGATACTGAAAGCAGAGTTTGGAGTCTCCGGTGCAGAAGGACTGTTGCAGAGAGCAGAGGTTGGAGAATGGGGTCCAAAAGGCCTGATACACAGAGCAGAGGTTGGAGACTTTGGAACAGAAGGACTGTTACAGACAGAAGAATTTGGAGACAGGGTTGCAGAAGGATCTTACAGAGAGCAGAGTTTGGAGACTGTGGTACAGCAGGACTGTTACAGAGAGCAGAAGTTGGAAACTGGGTTGCAGAATGATCGTTGCAGAGAGCAGAGTTTTCAGACTGAGGTGCAGAACAACTGTTGCAGAAAGCATATATTGGAGACTGGGGTGGAGAAGGACTGTTTCAGAGTGCAGAATTTGAAGACTGGGGTGCAGAAGAACTTTTGTAGAGAGCATAGGTTGGAGACTGGGGTGCAAAAGAACAGACGCAAAGAGCAGAGGTTGGAGACTGGGGTGCAGAGGGAATGTTACTAAGAGAAGAGTTTAGAGACTGGGGTGCAGAAGTAAGAATACAGAGAGCAGAGTTTGGAGACTGGGGTGCAGAAGGACCGTTAGAGAGCAGAGTTTGTAGACTGCAGTACATAAGGACCGTTACAGAGAGCATAAGTTGAAGACTAGGGTACAGAAGGACTGTTGCAGACAGCAGAGGTTGGAGACTGTGGTTCAGAAGGACTGTTGCAGAGAACAGAGGTTAGAGAATGGGGTGTAGAAGGACTTTTGCAGAGAGCAGAGTTTTGAGACCGCCGTGCAAAAGGACTGTTACAAGAACAGATGTTGGACAATAGGTGCAGAAGGACTGTTACAGAGGGCAGAGTTTACAGACTGGGTTGCAGAAGGATCTTAGAGAGAGCAGATGTTGGAGACTGAGGTGCATAAGGACTGTTACAGATAGTAGAGTTTAGAGACTAATGTGCAGAAGAACTGTTGCAGATAGCAGAGGTTGGAGACTGGCGTGTAGAAGGACTGTTGCAGGGACAAGTTTGAGACAGCAGTTCTGAAGGACTGCTGCAGGGAGCAGAGTTTGAAGACTGAGATGCAGAAGGACTGTTACAGAGAGTAGAGGTTGGAGACTGAGTTACAGAAGGATTGTTACAAAGAGCAGAGGTTGAAGACTGGGGTGCAGAAAGAGTGTTGCAGATAGAAGAGGTTGGATACTGGGGTGTAGAAGGACTTTTGCAGGCAGCAGAGGTTGGAGACTGGGGTGCAGAAGGAGTTTTGCAGAGAGCAGAGTTTGGAGACTGAATTACAGAAGGACTGTTACAGAGAGCAGAGGTTGGAGACTGGGGTGCAGAAGGACTTTTGCAGAGAGCAGAGTTTGGACACTGCGGTCCAAAAGGATCATTGCAGAGAGCAGAGGTTGGAGACTGGGTTGCAGAAGGATTGTTACAGAGAGTAGAGGCTTGAGACTGGTGTGCATAAGGACTGTTTCAGGGAGCAGACGTTGGAGACTGGTGTGCAGAAGGATCTTTGCAGACACCAGTGGTTTGAGACCGGGGTGCAGAAGGACTGTAAAAGAGAGTAGAGTTTCGAGACTGAGGTTAATAAGGATCGATGCAGAGAGCTGAGTTTGGAGACTGAGGTGCAAAAGGACTGTTGCAGAGAGCAGAGGTTGGAGACTGAGTTGCAAGAGGACTGTTACAGAGATTAGAGGTGGGAGATTTGGATGCAAAAGGCCTGTTACATAGAGCAGAGATTGGAGACTAGGGTGCAGAAGGATCGTTGTAGAGAGCAAAATTTTGAGACTGGGGTGCAGAAGGATTGTTATAAAGAACAGAGTTTGGAGACTGGGGTGCAGAAGGCCTGTTATGGAGAGCAGAGTTTGGACAAGCGGTTCAGAAGTACATTTACAGAGAGTAGTTTTTGAAGACTGAGGTGCAGAAGGATCATTGCAGAGAGCAGAGGTTGGAGATTGAGGTGCAGAAGGATTGTTAAGTAGAGCAGAGGTTTGATACTGGGTTGCAGAGCGTCTGTTGCAGAGAGCAGAGGCTGGACACTGAGGTGTATGAGGACTGTAGCAGAGAGCACAGGTTCACATCGGGGTGCAGAAGGACTGTTGCAGAGAGCAGAGGTTGGAGACTGGGTTACAGATGGACTGTTACAGAGGCAGAGGTTGAAGATTTGGTGCAGAAGGTCTGTTGCAGAGAGAAGATGTTGGAGATTTGGGTGCAGAAGGACTGTTGCAGAGAGCAGAGTTTGTACACTGAGGTGAAGAAAGACTCTTACAGAGAGCAGGTTTTGGAAATTTTGGTGCAGATGGACTGATACAGTAAGCAGAGTTTGGAGACTGGGGTGCAGAAGGAGTGTTACAGAGAGCAGAGGATGGAGACTGGTGTGCAGAACGCCTGTTAAAGAAAGCAGAGTTTAAAGACTGGGGTGCAGAAGGACTGTTACAGAAAGCAGAGTTTGGAGACTTCTTTTCAAAAGGATCATACAGAGAGCAGAGTTTGGAGACTGAAGTTCAGAAGGACTGTTACAGAGAGAAGATGTTGAAGACTGAGGTGTAGAAAGACTATTGCAGAGAGCAGATTTTGGAGACTGAGGTGCAGAAGGACTGTTGCAGTGTGCAGAGGTTGGAAACTTGGGTGTAGAAGGACTGTTGCAGAGAGCAGCGGTTGGAGATTGGGGTGCTGAAGGACTGTGCAGAGAGCAGAATTTGGAGACTGAGGTGCAGGAGGACTGTACAGAGAGCAGAGGTTGGAGAAGTAAGTGCAGAAGGACTGATACAGAAAGCAGGGGTTGGAGACTAGTGTGCAGAAGGACAGTTACAGAGAGAAGAGTTTGGAAACTGGAGTAAATAAGGACTGTTACAGAGAGAGGAGGTTGAAGACTGGGGTGGAGACGGACTGTTGCAGAGATCAGATGTTAACGACTGGGGTGCAGAAGGACTGTTGCATTAAGGAGGTTGGAGAATTGGGTGCAGAAGGACTGTTGCAGAGAGTAGAGGTTGGAGACTGGAGAGCAGAAGAACTGTTGCGAAGAGAAGACATTAGAGATTGGGGTGGAGAAAAAGTGTTGCTGAGAGCAGTGGTTAGAGACTTGAGTGCAGAAGTACTGAGAGAGAAAGCAGAGATTGGAGACTGGGGTTCAGAATGACTGCTGTAGAGAGCAGAGGTTGGAAACTGGGGTGGAGAAAGACTGTTGCAGAGAGTAGCATTTGGAGATTAAGTTGCACCAGGACTGTTGCAGAGAGCAGAGGTTGGAGACTGAAGTGGAGAAAGACTGTTAAAGAGAGCAGAGGTTGGAGACTGGAGTGCAGAATGACTGATACATAAAGCAGAGGTTGGAGACTGGGGTGCAGAAAGACCAATGCAGAGAGCAGAGGTTAGAGATTGTGTTGCAAAAAAATCTTACCGAGAGCAGATGTTGGAAACTGAGGTGAAGAGGGACTGTTGCAGAGAGCAGAGGTCGGAGATTGGGGTACAGCAGGCTTGTTGGCGAGAACAGAGTTTGGAGTCTGAGGTGCAGAAGGACTGATACAGAATGCAGAGTTTGGAGACTGGGTTGCAGAAAGACCATTACAGAGAGCAGAAGTTTGAGACTACAGTACAGAAGGACTGTTACAGAGAGCAGAGTTTGGAGAGTGGGGTGTAGAATTACTGTTACAAAGAGAAGTGGTTGGAGTATGGGGTGCAGAATAAGTGTTGTAGAGAACAGATTTTGGAGACTCGGGTGCAGAAGGACCATTGTAAAAAGCAGAGGTTGGAGACTGGGTTTCAGATGGATCTTACAGAGAGCAGAGGTTGGACACTTAGGTGCAGAAGAACTGTTGCAGAGAGCAGAGGTTTGAGATTGGGGTGCAGAAAGACTGTTGCAAAGAGCAGAGGTTGGAGTCTTAGGTGCAGTAGGAAACCTTCAGAGAGCAGAGGTTGAAGACTGGGGTTCAGAAATACTGATACAGAAAGCAGAGTTTGTAGACTGGGGAGCAGATGGATCGTTACAGAGAGCAGAGTTTGGAGACTGCAGTACAGAAGGACTGTTACAGAGAGCAGAGGTTGGAGACTGGGGTGGAGAAGGACTGTGGCAGAGAGCAGATTTTGGAGACTGGGGTGCAGAAGGACTGTTGCAGAGATCAAGGTTGAAGACTGGGGTGCTGAAGGACTGTTGCAGAGAGCAGAGATTGCAGAGTGAGTTGCAGAAGGACTTTTTCAGAGAGCAGAGTTTGAAGACTGAGTTTCAGAAGGACAGATACAGAAAACAGAGGTTGGAGACTGGGGTGAAGAAGGACCCTTACAGAGAATAATGTTTGAAGGCTCTTGTACAGAAGAACTGTTGTAGAGAACAGAGGTTGGAGACTGGGGTGCAGAGGGACCATTGCAGAGAGCAGAGTTTTGAGACTGGGGTGGAGAAGGAATTTTACTGAGAGAAGAGTTTGGAAACTGAAGTGCAGAAGGATCTTGCAGAGAGAAGAGTTTGGAAACTGGGGTGCAGAGAGACCGTTGCAGAGAGAAGAGTCTGGAGACTGAGGTGCAGAAGGACTGTTGCAGAGAGCAGATATTGAAGACTTGGGTGTAGAATGACTGTTGCAGAGAGCAGAGGTTTGAGATTGGGGTGCAAAAAAACTGTTGCAGAGAGCAGAATTTAGAGACTGAGGTGCAGAAGAACTGTTACAGAGAGCAGAGGTTGGAGACTTGATTGCAGAAGGACTGATACAGAAAGCAGAGGTTTGAGACTGGGGTGCAGAAGGAATGTTACAGAGAGAAGCGTTTGGAAACTGGGGTGCAGAAGGATCTACAGAGATAAGAGTTTGAAAACTGGGGTGCAGAAGATCGTTGCAGAGAGCAGAGTGTGTAGACTGGGGTGCCGAAGAACTGTTACAGAGAGCAGAGGTTGGAGATTTGGGTGCAGAAGGCCTGTTACAGAGAGCAGAGTTTGGAGACTGGTTTTCATAAGGATCTTACACAGAGCAGAGGTTGGAGACTGAAGTGCAGAAGGACTGTTACAGAGAGTCGATGTAGAAGACTGAGGTGCAGAGAGACCGTTGCAGAGAGCAGAGTTTGGAGACTGAGTTGCATAAGAACTTGCAGAGAGCAGATGTTGGAGACTTGGGTGTAGAAAGACTGTTGCAGAGAGCAGAGGTTGCAGATTGGGATTTAGAAGAACTGTTGTAAAGTTCAGAATTTGGAGAGTGAGGTGCAGAAAAACTGCTACAGAGAGCAGAGGTTTGAGACTTGAGTGCAGAAGGACTAATACAGAAAGCAGAGGTTTGAGACAGGGGTGCAGAATTACCGTTACTGAGAGAAGTGTTTGGAAACTGCAGTACAGAAAGACTTTTACAGAGAGAAGAGGTTAGAGACTGGGGTGAAGAAGAACTGTTGCAGAGATCAGATGTTGGAGACTGTGGTGCAGAAGGACTGTTGCAGAGAGTAGAGGTTGGAGATTGGGGTGTAGAAGACCTGTTGCAGAGAGCAGAGGTTGGAGACTGAGGTGCAAAATGACTCTTGCAGAGAGCAGACTTTGGAGACTGGGATTCAGAAGGATACTTTCAGAGAGAAGGGGTTGGAGACTGGGGTTTAGAATGACTGTTCCAGAGAGAAGATGTTGGAGACTGGGGTGCAGAAGAACATTTTAAGAGAGCAGAGGTTGGAGACTGAGGTGCAGAAGGACTGTTGAAGAGAGCAGTGGTTGGAGTCTGAGGTGCAGAAGAATCATTGCAGAGAGAAGAAGTTGGGGACTGGGGTGCATTAGGCCTCTTACAGAGCGCAGAGTTTGGAGATTGGTGTTCACAAGGATTATTACAGATAGCAGAGTTTGGAGACTGAGGTGCAGAAGGATTGTTACAGAGAGCAAAGGTTTGAGACTGAAGTGCAGAAAGACTCTTACAGAGAGCAGAGGATGGAGACTGGTGTGCGGAAGTATAATTTCAGAGAGCAGAGGATCGAGACTGAGGGGCAGAACGATCGTTGCAGAGAGCAAAGATTTCTGACTGTGTTGTAGAAAGATCGTTACAGAGAGCAGAGGTTGGAAACTGGGGTGCAGAAGGATAGTTACAGAAAGCACAGATGGAGACTGGGGTTCAGAAGAAATGTTGCAGAGAGCATGAGCTGGAGACTGGGGTGCAGAAGGACTTTTACTGAGACAGAGGTTGGAGACTGGGGTTCAGAAGAACTGATACAGAAAGCTGACGTTGGAGACTGGGGTGCAGTAAGACGGTTACAGAGAGCATAGTTTGGATACTGGGGTGCAGAAGGACTGATGCATAGGACAGAATTTGGAGACTGGGGTGCATACTGATTGTGTAAAAGAGCAGAGGTTGGAGACTCAGGTGCAGAAAGATTGTTACAGAGAGCAGAGGTAGGATACTGGTGTGCAAAAGGACTGATCCAGAGAGCATAGGTCGGATAATGGGGTTCAGAAGGCCTGTTACAAAGAGCAGTGGTTTGAGGCTGAGGTGCTGAAGGATCTTTACAGAGAGCAGAGGTTGGAGAATGAGGTGCCGAAAGACTGTTACAGAGCAGAGCGGTTGGAGACTGGGGTGCAGAAGGACAGTTACAGAGAGCACAGATGGAGACTGTGGTGCAAAAGAAATTTTGCAGAGAGCAGAAGTTGGAGACTGCGGTATAGAACAACTGTTACAGAGAGCAGAGTTTGGAGACTTGGGTGCAGAAGGAACTGATGCAGAGAACAGGGGTTTGAGACTGGGGTGCAGAAGGCCTGTTACAGAGTACAGAGGTTGGAGAGTGGGGTGCAGAAGGCCTGTTAGAGAGAGCAGAGTTTGGAGACTGTGGTTCAGAAGCACTGTTAGAGATAGCACAGTTTCGAGACAGGGTTGCAAAAGGATCTTACAGAGAGCATTTCGGAGGCTGAGGTTCAGAAGGACTGTTACAGAGAGCAAAGTTTGGAAACTGGGGTGCGGAAGGATTGTTGCAGAGAGCAGAGGTTTCAGACTGAGTTGTAGAAAGACTGTAGCAGAGAGCAGTTATTGGATCCTGGGGTGCAGAAGGAATGTTACAGAGAGCAGAGTTTGGAGACTGGGGTGCAGAGGGAGCATTGCAGAGAGCACATGTTGGATACCGGGGTGCAGAAGGCCTGTTACAGAGAGTAGAGTTTGGAGACTGGGGTGCAGAAGGACTGTTGTAGCAAGAAGAGGTTGGAGACTGAGGTCAAGAAGGATTGTTACAGAGATCAGTGGATGAAGACTTGGGAGCAGAAGGAGTGTTACAGAGAGCAGAGTTTGGAGATTGGGGTGCCGAAGAACTGTTACCAAGAGCAGAGGTTGGAGACAGGGGTGCAGAAAAACCATTGCAGAGAACAGAAATTGGAACCTGGCAAGAACAAGGGTCGTTGCAGAGAGCAGATGTTTGAGACTGGGGTGTAGAAGGACTGTCACAGAGAGCAGAGGTTGGAGACTGGGATGCAGAAGGACCGTTCCAACATGGCGGCCAGCGAGCAGGCAGCATTTTCTGTCCCTCCGCAGTAACAGGATCAGAGAGACACATAAATACAGTTGCATGGGACCTGCTGAAGAACTTCTAACAATATTCTATTGAAAGGAGACCTGCCGATAAATAGTAAGTCTGTGGGAGGGGTCAGTTTGTCTCAGGCGAGTGAATCTAGGCAACGCGGATCAGGGACACAATCCCACAGGGACACAATCCCGCCGGCCGCAGCCGAACTGCAGCAAACTGCAGCGAACTTATGAACAGCCGCGGCGGACTGGGCCTCCACAGGCCTGAGTCTGTGAACTGCCTCTGGCAATTTGGCGCTGCAAACAACACCCCCACCCCACCCCCAGCCAGTTCGGAGCAATGGGGATCAGGGACACAATCCAGCCAGCTGCAGCCGAACTGCAGCGAACATACAAATAGCCTGAGTCTGTGAACTGCCTCTGGCGGTTTGGCGCTGCAAACAACACCCCCACCCCACTCCCAGCCGGTTCAAAACAATGCAGATCAGGGACACATTCCAGCTGGCCGCCGCCGAACTGCAGCGAACTGCAGCAAAAATACGAAAGGTCGCGGCCAGACTGGGCCCACAGGCCTGAGTCTGTGAACTGCCTCTGGCAGTTTGGTGCTGCAAACAACACCCCCACCCCCCATCCTACCCCCAGCTGGTTTGGAGCTGCAAACCACGACCCCCCACCCCTATCCCCACCCCGCTCCTGTGAACAACTCCCGCCCACTGGGCTCTGCAAAGGGCCCCGACCACACGGCAAACGGACAAATAGTCCCGACCACCAGGCACTTCGAACAGCCCTGCCCGCACGGGGGAATCAGGAGTGGCGCGGGACCCACTGCACGGAACTTCCAGCTACGGCTCCCAACAGAGGTAACATATGAGGTCTCTTGCACCAGTTTCCAGGGGCGTGATTACCAGAGGGCAAGCAAATTCGCTGCGGGTCCTCAACCCCAAGCCCTACAAACTTAGGATTTCAGGGAATGGCAAACAGGGAGAGCGTGCCCAGGTGGCCATGAAAACTGGGCACACAGGAGCAGCAGACCTGGCGTGTAGCCAGTATTGTGGTGAGCATTACCGGTGAGCAGACCCGCCCAGTCCGGGAGGAAAAGCTGCTGCACAGTGACAGGCTCCCGCCTACTAAGAAGAGAAGCTTAGCCTGGTGGGCACAGCTTCACCTAATGGAAGAATAGTGAAACGGACTCTACGATTGCATTTATTATTTTTTTTTTTTTTGTGGATGTTGTTTTTGGGTTTTTGTTGTTGTTGTTGTTGCTGTTTTTTAAAAAAAGTGTTTTTAAAATTCATTTTATTTTATTTTATTTTATTTTATTTTTTTAATTTTAATCCTCATCTCTATTATTACTATGGTTATTTTTTTAATTCTTTTAAATCTTCAATTTTTTCCTCTTTCTTCTCGTCCTCTGTCTTTCCATTTCTTTTCAATTCTCTTATTCACCCTTCCTGGAATTCTACCTGGTTACACTCATTCTCTTTGGTGATTTCTTCCCTTCCCTGCTAATACCTTTCCACCCAAGCATCAAATAAATTTATAGGAGTAGACAGTAACTCAACAGTCAAACAGAACAAAAAGCAAAATGAGCAGTATGAAAAAGCAAGGAAGAAAAGGAGTACAAACAACACAGGACAGCCCAAAAATTCAGGACAACATAGAGTCATCAGAAAAGTGGTCATATAAAGAACTCAGGGAACACCTTAGACAAATGGAATGGAACCTTAAAGAGGACAAAAGAAAGCAAATTCAAGCAGTGAAAGAACACATTGAGAAGGAATTACATAAAAGGATAAAAGAAGAAGTTAAGCATCTATATCAGGAGATAGAGACTATAAAAAAGAATCAAACAGTAATCTTAGAAATTAAGGAAATTATAAACCAAATTAAAATCTTAAATGAGAGTATCACTAATAGAGTGGAGCAACTAGAAGCCAGAACGTCTGATAATGAAGACAAAATATATCAACTTGAAAAGAGTCTAGCCAACTCAGATAGGATGGTTAAAAATCATGAGAGAAACATACAAGAGATATGTGATAATATAAAAAAACCAAATTTAAGAGTCATTGGGATAGAGGAAGGGATAGAAATTGAAATTAGGGGAATGAGTAATTTACTAAATAAAATAATTACAGAAAACTTTCCAGAAATAAAAAAGGAAACAGATATACAAATTGTAGATGCATACAGGACACCGAGCATACAAAATCACAGTAGACCAACGCCAAGACACATTGTTTTGAAGATATCCAATATACAGAACAAAGAGAGAATATTAAAAGCTACAAGAGAAAGGAGAAAGATTACATTCAGGGGTAAACCAATAAGGTTAACAACGGATTTTTTAACACAGATGCTGAAAGCAAGACGATCCTGGAATAACGTATTCCAAACACTGAAAGACAATGGATGCCAACCAAGAATCCTGTATCCAGCAAAATTAAGCTTCAGGTACGACAACGAAATAAAAATCTTTCACGATAAACAAAAACTAAAAGAATTTGCAGCCAGAAAACCAGCATTGCAAAGCATCTTGAGCAAAACACTCCACGAGGAAGAAATGAAAAACAATAACCAAAGCCAACAATGGGAAGTACCACAGTAAAGACAGACAGAGGGGGGAAAGCAAATTATGGAGAAACAAACTAAATTGAAAAAAAAGAGAGATAAATAATCAAACATGGCTGGAAGTACAAACCATATATCAATAGTAACTCTAAACATTAATGGTTTAAACACTCTAATAAAGTGACATAGGCTGGTAACATGGATTAAAAAAACAAATCCAACAATATGCTGCCTCCAGGAGACACACCTGACTGGAAAAGACATACACAGGCTGAAGGTGAAAGGTTGGGAAAAAATATATCACACACACGGTCCTCGCAAGCAAGCAGGTGTGGCCATCCTCATATCGAATAAAATCGACTTCAAGACTAAATTAATCCAAAGGGATAAGAAAGGACATTATATTCTGTTAAAAGGAACCATTAAACTACAAGATATAACAATTATCAATATTTATGCACCTAATAATGGTGCTGTGAAGTTCATAAAACAAATTCTCCTCAAGTTCAAGAATCAAATAGACCACAACACAATAATTATGGGCGACTTAAACACACCTCTCTCACCATTGGACAGATCCTCCAAACAAAAGTTGAATAAAGAAACTATAGAACTCAATACCACAATCTATAACCTAGACTTAACTGACATATATAGAATATATCAACCATCATCAAGAGGATATACTTTTTTCTCAGCAGCACATGGATCCTTCTCAAAAATAGACCATATATTATGCCATAGGGCAACCATCAATAAATATAAATGGGTGGAGATAATACCATGCATTTTATCTGATCATAATGGAATGTAACTGGAAATCAATGATAAAAGAAGGAAGGGAAAATTCAATATCACATGGAAAATGAGCAATATGTTACTGAATGATCAAAGGGTTACAGAAGACATAAAGGAAGAAATCAAAAAATTCTTAGAGATAAATGAAAATACAGACACAACCTGTCGGAATCTATGGAACACAATGAAAGCAGTTTTAAGAGGGAAATTCATCGCCTGGAGGTCATTCCTCAAAAAAAGGAAAAACCAACAAATAAATGAGCTCACACTTCATCTCAAAGCCCTAGAAAAGGAAGAGGAAAACAACAGCAAATGTAGCAGAAAGCAAGAAATGATTAAAATCAGAGCGGAAATCAACGAAATTGAAACAAAAGAAACTATTGAAAAAATTAACAAAACTAAAAGTTGGTTCTTTGAAAAAATAAACAAGATTGACAGACCCTTAGCCATGCTAACGAAGAGAAGAAGAGAGAGAAATCAAATTACTAACATAAGGGATGAAAAAGGCAATATCACAACAGATGCTACAGAAATACAGAAGACAATTAGAAATTATTTTGAAAACCTATACTCCAATAAAATAGAGGATAGTGAAGACATCGATAAATTCCTTAAGACATACGATTTGCCCAGACTGAGTCAGGAGGACACACACAATTTGAACAGACCAATATCAATGGATGAACACACACAATTTGAACAGACCAATATCAATGGATGAAATTGAAGAAGCAATAAAAAGACTACCAACCAAGAGAAGCCCAGGACCGGATGGGTATACAGTGGAGTTTTACAAAACCTTTAGAGAATAATTAATACCAATACTTTTCAAGTTATTCCAGGAAATAGAAAAAGAGGGAGCTCTTCCAAATTCATTCTATGAGGCCAACATCACATTGATTCTGAAGCCAGACAAAGACACATCAAAGAAAGAAAACTACAGACCAATATCTCTGATGAACCTAGATGCAAAAATCCTCAATAAAATACTGGCGAATCTGATACAAAGGCACATCAAAAAAATTGTGCACCATGATCAAGTAGGATTCATCCCTGGGATGCAAGGATGGTTCAATATACGGAAATCAGTAAATATTATTCACCATATCAATAGACTTAAAAATAAGAACCATATGATCATCTTGATAGACACAGAACAGAAAAAGCATTCGACAAAGTACAGCATCCCTTTATGTTCAAAACATTAGAAAAACTAGGGATAACAGGAACTTACCTTGACATTGTAAAAGCTATCTATGCTAAGCCCCAGGCTAGCATCATTCTGAATGGAGAAAAATTGAAGGCATTCCCTCTAAAATCTGGAACAAGGCAGGGATGTCCTCTATCACCACTTCTATTCAATATAGTTCTCAAAACACTGGCCAGAGCAATTAGACAAACAAAAAAAATTAATGGCATAAAAATTAGAAAAGAAGAGCTTAAATTATCACTGTTTGCGGATGACATGATTATATATCTAGAAGACCCAAAAGGGTCTACAAAAAAACTACTAGAACTAATAAATGAATTCAGCAAAGTGACAGGATATAAAATCAACACACACAAATCAAAGGCATTTCTGTATATCAGCGACAAAACTTCTGAAATGGAAATAAGGGAAAACACTCCATTCACGATATCCTCAAAAAAAATAAAATACTTGGGAATCAACCTAACAAAAGAGGTGAAAGATTTATACAATGAAAACTACAGAACTCTAAAAAGAGAAGTAGAAGAAGATCTTAGGAGATGGAAAAATATACCCTGTTCATGGATAGGCAGAACTAACATCATCAAAATGGCAATATTACCAAAAGTTCTCTATAGGTTTAATGCAATGCCAATCAAAATCCCAATGGCATTGCTTGTAGAAATAGACAAAGCAATCATGAAATTCATATGGAAAAATAAAAGACCCAGAATAGCAAAAGCAATTCTAAGCAGGAAGTGTGAATCAGGTGGTATAGCAATACCAGACTTCAAACTATATTACAGAGCAATAGTAACAAAAACAGCATGGTACTGGTACCAGAACAGGCGGGCGGACCAATGGTATAGAATAGAGGACACAGAGACTAATCCACAACGTTACAACTATCTTATATTTGATAAAGGGGCTAAAAGCATGCAATGGAGGAAGGATAGCATCTTCAAAAAATGGTGTTGGGAAAACTGGAAATCCATATGCAACAAAATGAAACTGAATCCCCTCCTCTTACCATGCACAAAAGTTAACTCAAAATGGATCAAAGACCTGGATATCAAATCAGAGACTCTGTATATGATAGAAGAAAAAGTTGGTTCTTATCTACATATTGTGGGGTCGGGCTCCAAATTTCTTAACAGGACACCCATAGCACAAGAGTTAATAGCAAGAATCAACAAATGGGACTTACTTAAACTAAAAAGTTTTTTCACAGCAAGAGAAACAATAAGAGAAGTAAATAGGGAGCCTACATCATGGGAACAAATATTTACCCCTCACACTTCAGATAGAGCCCTAATATCCAGAGTATACAAAGAACTCAAAAAATTAGACAATAAGACAACAAATAACCCAATCAACAAATGGTCCAATGACCTGAACAGACACTTCTCAGAGGAGGACATACAATCAATCAACAAGTACATGAAAAAATGCTCACCTTCTTTATCAGTCAGAGGAATGCAAATCAAAACCACCCTAAGACACCATCTCACTCCAGTAAGATTGGCAGTCAAACAACAAGTGCTGGCGAGGATGTGGGGAAAAGGGTACTCTTGTACATTGCTGGTGGGACTGCAAATTGGTTCGACCAATTTGGAAAGCAGTATGGAGATTCCTGGGAAAGCTGGGAATGGAACCAACATTTGATCCAGCTATTGCCCTTCTCGGACTATTCCCTGAAGACCTTAAAAGAGCGTACTACAGAAATACTGCCACATCGATGTTCACAGCAGCACAATTCACAATAGCTAGACTGTGGAACCAACCCAGATGCCCTTCAATGGATGAATGGAGTAAAAAAATGTGGCATTTATACACCATGGGGTATTATTCTGCATTAAAAAATGACAAAATCATGGAATTCGCAGGGAAATAGATGGCACTAGAACAGATTATGCTTAGTGAAGCTAGCCAATCCCTAAAAAACAAATACCAAATGTTTTCTTTGATATAATGAGGGCAACTAAGAATAGAGCAGAGAGGAAGAGCAGGAAGAAAATATTAACATTAAACAGAGAGACGAGGTGGGAGGGAAAGGGAGAGAAAAGGGGAATTGCATGGAAATGGAAAGAGACTCTCATTGTTATAAAAATCTACATATAAGAGGTTGTGAAGGGAAAGGGGGAAAAAAACAAGGAGAGAAACGAATTACAGTAGACGGGATAAAAAGAGAAATGGGGGCGAGGGGGGATAGTAGAGGATAGGAAAGATAGCAGAATACAACAGTTACTAGTATGGAATTATGTAAAAATGTGTATGTGTAACCGATGTGAGTCTGCAATCTGTATTTGGGGTAAAAATGGGAGTTCATAACTCACTTGAAACTAATGTTTGAAATATGATATGTCAAGAGACTTGTAATGATTTGAACAACCAATAAAAAAAAAAGATTCTTACATAGAGAAGATGATGGATACTGGCGTGCAGAAAGAATTTTACATAGTGCAGAGTTCGGAGATTGGGGTTCAGAAGAACTGTAACAGAGAGCAGAGGTTGGACACTGGGGTGCAGAAGGCCTGTTACAGGGAACAAAGTTTAGAGACTGAAGTGAAGAAGAATTTTTAGAAAGAGCAGAGTTTGGGCACTGTTGTGCAGAAAGACTGTTACAGAGAGGAGATCTTTGAGACTGGGGTGCAGAAGGACTGTTGCAGAGAGCAGAGGTTGGAGACTGTGGTGAAGATGTATCATTGCAGAGAGCAGAGGTTGAAGACTGAGGTGCAGAAGGATAGCTACAGAGAGCAGCCGTTGGAGACTGGGGTGCAGCAGGACAGTTGCAGAGAGCACTGGTTGTAGACAGGGGTGCAGAAGAAATGTTGCTGAGAGAAGAGGTTTTAGACTGGGGTGAAGAAGGACTGTAGCAGAGAGCACAGTTTGGAGTCTGAGGTGCAGAAGGACCGTTACAGAGAGCAGATGTTGGAGACTGCGGTGCAGAAGGACTGTTACAGAGAGCATACGTTGGAGACTGAGGTGCAGAAGGATTGTTACAGAGAGCAGAGGTTGGATACTTGGGTGCAGTAGGACTGTTACAGAGAGCAGAGGTTGGAGACTGTGATGCAAAAGGATCATACAGAGAGCAGAATCTGGAGACTGGGGTGCAGAAGGACTGTTTCAGAGAGCAGAGTTTAGAGTCTGAGTACCAGAAGGATCCTTGCAGAGAGAAGCGGTTAGAGACTGAGGTGCGGATGGACTGTTATAGAAAGCAGAAGTTGGCAATTGGGGAACAGATGGACAGTTAAAAAGAGAAGAGATTGGAGACTGCGATACAAAAGGACTGTTAGAGGGAGAAGAGATTGGAGACTAGGTAGAAGAAGGATCGTTGCAGAGAGCAGATGTTGGAGACTGGGGTGCAGAAGGACTGTCACAGAAAGCAGAGGTTGGAGACTGAGTGTCAGAAGGATCCTTACAGAGAGCAGAGATTGGAAACTGAGGTGCAGAAGGATCGTTTCAGAGAGCAAATATAGGAGACTTGGGTCAGATAGACAGTTATAAAGAGCACAGTTTAGAGACTGAGGTGCAGAAAAAATGTTGCAGAGTGCAGAGGTTGGAGACTGGGGTGCAGAAGGACTGTTGTAGAGAGCAGAGGATGGAGACTGGGGTGAAGAAGGATTGTTGCAGAGAGAAGATGTTGGAGACTGGGTTGCAGAACGCCTGTTATAGAGTGCAAAGTTTGGAGAGTGGGGTGCCGAAGGTCTGTTACAGAGAGCAGAGTTTTGATACTGGGGTGCAGAAGCACTGTTACAGATAGAACAGTTTCGAGACTGGTTTGCAGAAGGATCTTACAGAGAGCATTATGGAGTCTGAGGTACAGAAGGTCTGTTACAGAGAGCAAAGTTTGGAAACTGGGGTGCAGAAGGAATGTTTCAGAAAGCAGAGTTTTCAGACTGAGGTGCAGAAGGACTGTAGCAGAGAGCAGATATTGGATCCTGGGGTGCTGAATGACTGTTATAGAGAGCAGAGTTTGGGCTGCAGAAGGATCGTTGCAGAGAGCACAGGTTGGAGACTTGGGTGCAGAAGGCCTGTTACAGAGAGCAGAGTTTGAATACTGGGGTGCAGAACGCCTGTTACAGAGAGCAGAGTTTGGAGACTGGGGTGCAGAAGAACTGCTACACAGAGCAGAGTTTGAAGAATGGGTTGCAGAAGGATCTTACAGAGAGCAGAGTTTGGAGACTGAGGTGCAGAAAAACTTTTACAGAGATTAGAGGTTGGAGACTTAGGAGCAGAAGGACTGTTGTAGAGAGCAGAGGTTAGAGACTGAGGTCCAGAAGGATTATTAATGAAATCAGAGTGTGGAGACTGGGTGCAGAAGGAGTTTACAGAGAGCAGAGTTTGAAGATTGGGGTGCAAAAGAACTGTTACAGAGAGCAGAGGTTGGAAACTGGGGTTCAGAAGGACTGTTGCAGAAAGCACTTTTTTGAGACTGAGGTGCAGAAGGACTGTTACAGAGAGCAGAGGTTGGAGATTGGGGTGCAGAATAACTGATATGGCAAGTAGAGTTTAGAGACTGGGGTGCTGAAGGACCGTTACAGAAAGCAGAGGTTGGAGACTGCGGTTATGGAGAACTGTTACAGAGAGCAAAGTTTGGAGCCTGGGGTGCTAAGGACTGTTGCAGAGAACAAAGATTGCAAACTGGGGTACAGAAGAACCGTTGCAGAGAGCAGAGTTTGGAGACTGTGGTACAGAAAAACTGTTACAGATAGCAGATTTTGGAGCCTGGGATGCAGAAGGATTGTTACAGATAACGCTGATTTGAGACTGGGGTGCAGAAGGATCGTTGCAACGAGCAGAGGTTTCAGACTGAGGCTTAAAAAAACTGTTACACAGAGTAGAGGTTGGATTCTGAGGTGCAGTAGGACTGTTACAGAGAGCAGAGTTTGGAGACTGGGGTGCAGAAGGACTATTACAGAGAGCAGAGTTTTTAGCCTGGGGTGCAGAAGGACAGCTGCAGAGAACAGAGGTTGGATACTGAGGTGCACAAGGGCTGTTGCAGAGAGATGAGGTTGGAGACTGACGTACAGAATGACTGTTACAGAGAGCAAAGTTTGGAGAACGGGGTGCAGAAGGATCTTACAGAGAGCAGACGTTAGAGACTGGGATGCAGAAGGATCGTTGCAGAGAGCAGAGGTTGGAGACTGGGGAGTAGAAGGACTTTTGCAGAGAGCAGAGGTTAAAGAATGGGGTAAAGAAGGCCTGATACAGAGAGCAGAGTTTGGAGACTGGGTTGCAGAAAACCTGTTACAGAGAGAAGGTGTTGGAGACTGGGGTGCACAAGGATTGTTACAGATAGCACAGTTTGCAGACTGTTGTTTAGAAGGATTGTTGCAGAGAGCAGAAGTTTCTGACTAAGGCTTAGAAAAACTGTTACAGAGAGAAGAGGTTGGAAATTGGGGTGCAGAAGGAGTGTTATAGAGAAAAGAGGTTGGAGACTGAGGTGCAGAAGGACCATTGCAGAGACCAGATGTGGGAGACTGTGGTGCACTAGAACTGTTACAGAGAGCAGACTTTGGAGACAGTGGTGCAGAAGGACTTTTACAGAGAGCAGAGGTTAAAGACTGAGATGTAGAAAGATCGGTGCAGAAAGAAGAGTTTGGAGACGGGGGTGCAGAAGGACTGTTACAGAAAACAGAGTTTGGCAATTTGGGACCAGATGGACCCTTACAAAGTGAAGAGGTTGGAGACTGCGATACAAAAAGACTTTTACAGAGAGCAGAGTTTGGAGACTGGATAGAAGAAGGATCGTTGCAGAGAGAAGATACTGGAGACTGGGGTGCAGAAGGACTGTTACAGAGAGCACAGGTTGGAGATTGGGGTGCAGAAAAATGTTACAGAAAGCAGAGTTTTAAGACTTGGGTGCATAAGGACTTTGGCAGAGAGCAAAGTTTGGAGACTGTGGTGCAGAAGGACTGATACAGAGATCAGAGGTTGGAGACTGGGGTGCAGAAGAATCGTTTCAAAGAGCAGAGGTTGGAAACTAAGGTGCAGAAGGATCGTTACACAGAACAGATTTTGGTTACTGGGGTGTAAAAGGACTGCTGCAGAGAGCAGAGGTTGGAGACTGTGCAAAAGGACTGATACAGAGAGCTGATGTTGGAGACTGGAGAGCAGAAGTACTGTAGCAGAGAGCAGAGGTTGGAGACTTTTGTGCAGAAGCACTGTTGCAGAGAGCAGAGGTTGGAGACTGGGGTGCAGAAGGACTGTTGCAGAGAACAGAGTGTGGAGACTGGGGTTCAGAAGAACCGTTGCAGAGAGCAGAAGTTGGATACTGAGTTGCAGAAGGATTGTTACAGAGAGCAGAGATTGGAGACTGGGTGCATAACGCTTGTTACAGAGAGCAGAGTTTGGAGACTGGGGTGCAGAAGGACTGTTTAAGATAGCACAATTTCGAGACTGGGTTGCAGAAGGATCTTACAGAGAGCATTTTGTAGACTGAGGTTCAGAAGGACTGTTACATACAGCAGAGTTTTGAATCTCGGTTGCAGAAGGATTTTTTCAGGGAGCCGAGTTTTTAGACTGAGGTGCAGAAGGACTGTTTCAGAGAGCAGATGTTGGATCTTGGGGTGCCGAATGACTGAAACAGAGAGCAGAGTTTGGAGACTGGGGTGCAGAAGCATTGTTGCAGAGAGTAGAAGTTGGAGACTGCGGTTTAAAAGGACTCTTGCAGACAGAAGAGTTTGGAGACTGAGGTGCAGAAGGATTGTTGAAGTGAGAAGAGATTGGAGACTGGGGTTTAGAAAGCCTGTTACAGAGAGCAGAATTTGGAGACTGGGGTGCAAAAGACCTGTTACAGAGAGCAGAGGTTGGAGACTGGGGTGCAGAAGGCCTGTTACAGAGAGCAGAGTTTGTAGACTGAGTTGCAGAAGACCTGTTACAGAGAGCAGATGTTTGAAACTGGGGTGCAGAAGGATTGTTACAGATAGCATAGTTTGGAGACTGGGATTTAGAAGGATTGTTGCAGAGAGCAGAGTTTTCAGACTGAGGCTTAGAAGGACTGTTACAGAGAGCAGAGGTTGGAGTCTCAGGTGCAGAAGGACTGTTTCAGAAAGCAGAGGTTGGCAATTGGGGTGGGGAATATCGTTGTAAAGAAAAGAGGTTGGAGACTGCGTTACAGATGGACTGTTAAAGAGAGCAGACGTTGGAGACAGAGGATCAGAAGGATTGTTACAGCGAGCAGAGATTTGAGACTGGGGTGCAGAGGGACCATTAGAGAGAGGAAAGGATGAAGACTGAGGTGCAGAAGGACTTTTACAGAGAGCAGAGCTTGGTGACTGAGGTGCAGAAGGATCGTTGCAGAGAGAAGAGTTTGGAGACTGGGGTGCAGAAGGACTGTGACAGAAAGCAGAGGTTTTAAATTTGGGAGCAGATGGACCGTTACAGAGAGAAGAGGTTGGAGACTGAAATACAAAAAGTCTTTTACAGAGAGCAGAGTTTGGAGACTGGGTAGAGGAATGATCGTTTCAGAGAGCAGATGTTGGATTCTGGGGTCAGAAGGACTGTTGCAGAAAACAGACGTTGGAGCCTGGAGTGCAGAAGGATCGTTGCAGAGAGCAGAGGTTGGAGACTGAGGTGCAGAAGGATCGCTTCAGAGAGCAGAGTTTGGAGACCAGGTGTGCAGTAGGATAGTTACAGAGAGCACAGTTTAAAGACTGGGGTGCAGAAGAGATGTTGCAGAGAGCAGAGGTTGGAGACGTTGGTGCAGAAGAACTGTAGCAGAGAGCAGAAGATTGAGACTGCGGTGTAGAAGGACTGTTGCAGAGAGCAGGCATTGGAGACTAGGATGCAAAAGGATCGTTGCAGAGAGCAGATGTTGGAGACGGGTGTGTAGAAGAATTTTTGCAGAGAACAGAGTTTGGAGACTGGGGTGCAGAATGACTGTTACAGAGAGTAGAGGTTTTAGACTGGGGTGCAGAATAACTGAAAGAGAAAGTAGAGTTTGGAGACTGGAGTAAAGAAGGACTGTTACAGAGAGCAGATTTTGTAGCCTGGGGTGCAGAAGGACTGCTGCAGAGAACAGAGGTTGGATACTGGAGTGCAGAAGGGCCGTTGCAGAGGGATGAGGTTTGAGACTGAGGTGCAGAATGACTGTTACAGGGAGCAAAGTTTGGAAAACGGGGTGCAGACGGATCTTACAGAGAGCACGGGTTGGAGGGTGGAGACTGTGAAACAAAAGGACTTTTACAGAGAGCAAAGTTTGGAGACTGGGTAGAAGAAGGATCATTGCAGAGAGCAGATGTTGGAATCTGGGGTGAAGAAGAACTGTTACAGAGAGTACAGGTTGGAGACTGGGGTGCAGAAGAAATATTGGAGAGAGCATAGTTTGGGGAACTGGGTGTAGAAGGACTGATACAGAGAGAAGAGGTTGGAGACTGTGGTGCAGAAGGATCTTAAAGAGAGTAGAAGTTTGAGACTTGGTTGCAGAAGGAATGTTGCAGAGAACAGAGGTTGGAGACTGGGGCTCAGAAGGACTGTTACAGATAGCACAGTTTCGACACTGAGTTGCAGAAAGATCTTATAGAGAGCATTTTGGAGACAGTGGTGCAGAAGGCGTGTTATAAGAGCAGAGGTTTAAGACTGGGGTGCTGAAGGATTGTTGCAGAGAGCAGCATTTTCTGACTGAGGTGCAGACCTACTGTTGCAGAGAGCAGATGTTGGATCCTAGGTTGCAGAAGGATCGTTGCAGAGAGCAGAGGTTAGAGACTTGGGTGCAGAAGGCCTATTAAAGAGAGCAGAGTTATAAGACTGGGGTGCAAAAGGACTGTTACAGAGAGCAGAGTTTGGAGATCTGGGTGAAAAAGGACTGTTACAGAGAGCAGAGTTTGGAGAATTGGTTGCAGAAGGATCATACAGAGAGCAAATTTTGGAGACTGAGGTGTAGAAGGACTTTTACTGATAGTAGAGTTTGGAGACTAAGGAGCAGAAGGAACATTGTAGAGAGCAGATGTTGGAGACTGATGTCCAAAAAAATTGTTACTTAGATCACAGGGTAGAGACTGTAATGCAGAAGGAGTGTTACAGAGAGCAGAGTTTGGAGATTGGGGTGCAGAAGAACTGTTACTGAGAGCAGAGGGTGGAGACCGGGGTGCAGAGGACTGTTGCAGAGTGCAGATTTGGAGACTGAGGTGCAGAAGAACTGTTACAGAGAGCAGAGTTTGGAAACTTGGGTGCAGAAAGACTAATGCAGAATCTAGAGGTTGGATCCTGGGGTGTAGAAGGACCGTTACAGAGAGCAGAGTTTGGAGACTGTTGTACAGAAGGACTGTTAAAGGGAGCAGAGGTTGGAGACTGGGGTTCTAAAGGATCATTGCAGAGAGCAGATGTTGTAGAGTGGTGTGCAGAAGTATCTTACAGAGAGGATAGGTTGGAGACTGAGCTGCATAAGTACTGTTACAGAGACCAGTGGTTGAAGACTGGGGTGCAGAATGATCATTGCAGAGAGCAGAGGTTGGAGACTGAGGTGCGGAAAGATCGTTGAGGAGAGTAGAGGTTGGAGACTATGGTGGAGAACGATACTTATAGAGAGCAGATATTGGATACTGGAGTGCAGAAGGACAGTTACAGAGAGCACAGGTTGGAGACTGGGGTGCAAAAGAAATGTGGCAGAGAGTAGAGGTTGGAGACTAGGTTTCAGAAGGACTGTTACAGAGAGCAGAGGTTGTATACTGAGTTGCAGAAGGACTGTTACAGAGAGCAGCGGTTGGAGACTGGGGTACAGAAGTACTGATACAGAAAGTAGACTTTGGAGACTGTGGTGCAGAAGAACTGTTTCAGGGAACAGAGTTTGGAGACTGGGGTGCAGAAGGACCGATGCAGAGAGCTGAAGTTGGAGATTTTGGTGCCTAAGATTGTTACAGAGAGCAGATGTTGGATACTGGGGTGCATATAGGCTGTTACAGAGAGCAGAGTTTAGAGACTGAGGTGCTGAAGAATCTTAAAGATAGCAGAGGTTAGAGACTGGGGTGCAGAATAACTGTTGCAGAGACTAGAGGTTGGAAACTGAGGTGCAAAAAGATCGTTGCAGAGAGAAAAGGTTTGAGACTGGAGTGCAGAAGGCCTGTTGCAGAGAGCATATTTTGGAAACTGGAGTGCAGAAAGCGTTTTACAGAGAGCAGAGATTGGAGACTGGGATGCATAAAGACTGTTACAGATAGCACAGTTCGGAGACTGGGCTACAGAAGGATAATTGCAGAGATCAGAGGTTTCAGACTGAGGTGCAGAAGCACTATTATAAAAAGAAGAAGTTGAAAATTAAGGTGCAGAAGGACAGTTACAGAGAGAAGAGGAAGGAGACTGCGGTACAGAAGGACTGTTACAGAGAGCAGAGTTTGGAAACTGGGGTGCAGAAGGACCATTGCAGAGAGCAGAGGTTGGAGCCTGGGGAGAAGAAGGATCATTGCAGAGAGCAGATGTTGGAGACTGGGATGCAGAAGGACTGTTACAGAGAGCAGAGGTTAGAGAATGAGGTGCAGAAGGATCGTTACAGAGAGCAGAAGTTGGAGACTGAGGTGCAGAAGGACTTTTACAAAGAGCAGAGGTTGGAGACTGGGGTGCAGAAGGATTCTTACAGAAAGCAGAGGATGGAGACTGGGTTGCATAAGGAGTGTTACAGAGAGCAGAGTTTGGATATTCTGGTTCAGAAGAACTGTTAAAGAGAGCAGAGTTTTGAGACTGGGGTTCAGAAGGATTGTTACAGAGTGCAGAGGTTTAATTCGGGTGCAGCAGGACTGTAACAGAGAGTAGAGCTTGGAGACTGGGGTGCAAAAGAACTGTTACAGAGAGCAGAGGTTGGAGACTGCAGTGCAGAAGGCCTGTTAAAGAAAGCACTGGTTGGAGACTGAGGTACAGAAGGATCTTACTGAGAGCAGAGGTTGGATACTGGGGTGCAGAAGGACAGTTACAGAGAGCATAGGTTGGATACTGGGGTACAGAAGCAATTTAGCAGAGAGCATAGTTTTGAGACTGGGATGCAGAAGGACTGTTACAGAGAGCAGAGGTTGGATTCTTGGTTGCAGAACGACTGACACACAAAGCACAGTTCGGAGACTGGAGTGCGTAAGGACCGTTACAGAGAGCAGAGTTTGGAGACTGAGGTATAGAAGGACTGTTACAGGGAGCAGAGGTTGCAGACTGGGGTGCATAAGGACTGTTTCAGAGAACAGAGGTTGGGGACTGGGGTGCAGAAGAACCGTTGCAGAGAGCAGAGTTTTCAGACTTACGTGCAGAAGGTTTGTTACAGCGAGCAGAGGTTGGATACTGGGGTGCAGAAGGACTATTACAGAGAGCAGAGTTTAGAGACTGGGGTGCAGAAGGATGTTACAGAGAGCAGAGTTTGGAGACTGAGTTGCAGAAGGACTGTTGCAGAGAGCAGAGGTTTGAGAATAAGGTGCAGAATGATCGTTTCAGAGAGAAGAGGTTGGAGACTGGGGTGAAGAAGGCCTGTTACAGAGAGCAGAGTTTGGAGACTGGGGTGCTGAAGGCCTGTTACAGAGAGCAGAGGTTGGAGACTGGGGTGCAGAAGGACTGTTACAGATAGCACAGTTTGTAGACTGGTGTGCAGAAGGATATTATAGAGAGCAGAGTTTGGAGACTGAGGTCCAGAAGAACTGTTAGAGAGAGCAGAGGTTGGAGACTGGGTTTCAGAATGATTGTTGCAGAGAGCAGAGTTTTCAGACTTAGGTGCAGAAAGACTTTTGCAGAGAGCAGATGTTCTAGAGTGTGGTACAGAAGGACTCTTTCAGAGAGGAGAAGTTGGAGAATGGGGTGCAGTAGTTTTATTTCAGGGAGTAGAGGATGGAGACTGGGATGCAGAAGGCCTGTTACAGATATTACAGTTTGCAGAGTGGTTTGCAGAAGGATATTATAGAGAGCAGTGTTTGGAGACTGAGGTTTAGAAGGACTGTTACAGAGAGCAGAGGTTGGAAACTGGGTTGCAGAATAATTTTTGCAGAGAGCAGTTTTCAGACTGAGGTGCAGAAGGACTTTTGCAGAGAGCAGATGTTTGAGACTGGGGTGCAAAAAGAGTGTTCCAGAGAGCATAACTTGGAGACTGGGATGGAGAAGGATTGTGGCAGGTAGCAGAGGTTGTAGACTGCGGTGCAGAAGGACTGTTATAGAGAGCAGAGGTTTTAGACTGTGGTGCAGAAGGCGTTGTACAGAGATCAGAGTTTTGACACTGTGGTGCAGAATGATTGCTGATAGCTGGTGAGCCTCCTTCTGGACACCTTCTTTTCCGCACAGTCCATCAGGCCCTCTCTTCTCACCCTGCTCTTTTTTTGGCTTTATGAGTACCTGTGACTTCCAGAGTCACTCTAAGACATGACTCCCAGGCCTATCTCCTGGGAACCTGTCCCGCTGCCTCCTGGAATCTCCTTGGGGAGACCCCGCAGGTACCCAGACTCCAGGCCAAACCTCCTTTCCTCCTTTCCTCTTCCCAGACACGCTCCTTCTCATTTTTATTTATGTTATAATGAGTGATCCCACTGCCACTAAGCTACCAAACAGACCAGGTGCCCTCTTGTGTCCTCGTCACCAGGATTTTAAAGTTCTCCACCCAGGCCTCCTCTTCAGAGCTTTTCCCCAAGCTCCAAATGTCACATCTTCAGTTACCAGATATTTCCTTTCAATCTTGTGTTGGCACCTGATTACTCTCCCAGATGACATGAAGATATTCTAACCAAAGCACATGGACTGTAGAGACTATTATGGCTTAGAAATAAGGTATCCCCCCACCAAAAGCTCAGGGTCAGCCACAGGAGCAGTGTTCAGAGGTGAAATGATTAGACTGTGAGACTTGTGACCTAATCTGTGGATCCAGCCATTTTGTGGGTTAATTATCTGAAAGGCCCACTGTACTGAGAGGAGTGTGGGCAGGTGGAGTGTGGCCGGGGACATGCCCTGGGAAATCACATCTTGTCCCCTGCGAACTGTCTCCTCCCATTCCCTCCCCCGCCCAACCTTCTGGCTGCCATTAGCTAGGGATGCTTCCCCCCTTGTTCCCTTCCACCTCGGTGTCCCACCTCATCTCAGGCTGGCAGCAATGGGTCAGCTGGCCCCAGACAAAACCTCCACGCCAAAAGGCCAGAGTGAATCTCCCCCTCAGGGTTGTTCTGGTCAGGCCTGTGGTAACTGTGGCAACCATGGACTGACCCAGGGAGTAGGTGTTATGAGTGGATTGGACCCACAACTGTTTCCTAAATCCACAGATTCTGTCATTTTCAGAGCTCAAGACATTTTTCTCTGGATGGCCTGTTTGCAGCCTGCCCTCACCTAGAATGTGGTCTACTAGTGATTATTGAGATTCTCCAGCCCTCCTGGTCCTGCCCTTTTGCAAACCACAGCTAGCTCCTAGGCAGCCAGACCCATGGACCTCCTGCTGCCAACTGAGGAGAGAAGAGAGTTTCTGAGGACCCTGTTAGAAGTCCACTCTTATTTTTTTTAAAGACCACACTCAGAGGGCATGTTTCAGGCAGTCCTTCACATGCGTCTTCGAGAAATCAGACTCACAATGATTTTGGTGATTTTCTCCCAGGCTCCAATAACCACCACTCTACTCCCTACTTCTCTGAGATCAACTTTTTAACTTCCACAAAGAAGTGAAAAACTGCTATTTCTCTTTATGTGTCTGGCTTATTTCACTTAATACAATTTCTCCCATGAGCTAGTTTTAAATAGAACCTGCACAACAAATTCTTTTATGTCAGATTTAAATTTTATTCTTAAGAGATAATTCGAAATGGTCACATATGTTTATGTAGGAAAATGTTCATTACAATATTTATAGGACTGGAGATGATCTGAATGTTTAGCCAAAGGGGAGAGATTAAGTTTATTTAAGAGAGATGTAAGTTTATTGATCATCTCAATAGATGCAGAAAAAGCATTTAACAAAATATAGCACCCCTACCTGTCAAAACAGTAGAAACACTAAAGACAGAAGGAACTTTGTAAAAGCATTGTAAAAGCTATCTATGCTAAACCCAAGGCAGCATCATTCTAAGTGGAGAACGTTGAAAGCATTCACTCTAAAAACTGGAAGCAGACAGGGTGCCCCCTCATTCACCACTTTTATTCAACTTCATCCTTGAAATTGCCAGAGCCATTAGAAAAAAGAAAGAAATTAAAGGTATAAAAATAGGTCAAGAAGAATTCTAACCTCACTCTTTGCTGACAGGATCATGTCATCTTCTTAAATTTTTTATTAGAGCATAATTGTTATACCTAGAAGTTGGGTTGATTAGGAAAAGGTCCTACGTACATGGAATCTGTTTTACTCCTTTTAGTTTCCACCCCCCATCTCTCTCCCCTAACCGCCCCTATTCTCCTTTCTCTACTGATCTTTCTTTGGGTCATTTATCTGTTAATTTCAGACTGGTGATTTCTACATATACATACAGGTGCAGTCCCCTGTTTTAGACTTTCATGTGCACATAACATGATCTGCGTAAAGACCTTTCACATTCCCTCCCTTCACAAACCTCTCCACCCTCTCATTCTTCTTCTACTCTACTGATCTTCCCTGTATACTTAAGATAGCCAGGCCAACCCCACTTCATCAACTTCTTTCCTCTATTTTTCTCTCGCCCTGATAATTTCAGCATTGTACAGAAATAGTTAACTTCTGCCTTTCCGAACACAGAGATCAAGATTGATGTAAAATGAGAAAAACTCTACATTGGAAAACACTGAAGGCAACACCGACTGCTTCTGCAGATGATGACTCTGCTTTGTAAATTTTTTTCTTAACATTTGCAATGAAAATGAACTTCTCCAAAAATCCTATGTTTACATGAAAAAACAACAGGAGACAGAGATTACTGAGACAATAAGAAATGACTTCACACAATGATGAGGTTGAATGGCTTTCTGTTGGCTTCTAGCAATTCTCTGGTTACTCCCACCCACCATCACCCCTGAAAATGTGTGCGGCTCCATGGGTCTGATTCCCTGAGACCAGTCCCACAGGTTATCAGTCTCCAGGCTGCTTTTCATTTGATATTATTTGCCATGTTGCTGCAGATTAACAAGCCTGTTTGGGGTGCTCTCAGTCCATTTTCTTCATGGTCTCTTTTTCTCTGTTTTGTAGCTATGACAACATTGGAAATGAGTAATCAATCATTTGTCACTGAATTCATCTTCTTGGGATTTTCCAACCACTCCAACCTACAGGGCTGGTTCTTCCTGCTCTTTCCGGTCATTTACCTGACCACTCTCCTGGGGAACATGCTCATAATAGTGGCCACCAGGGTCAGTCCTGCTCTGCACACTCCAATGTAATTTTCCTCAGCAATTTGAGCTTCTTGGACGTCTGCTACAAATCCACTACCCTCCCAGTACTGCTGGTGAACATCTTCTGGGAGAAGAAGGCCATTTCTTATGAGGGCTGCCTTTCCCAGATCTTCTTCTTGTTGACAAGTGCTGGCACAGAAGGCGACTTACTGGCTGTGTGGCCAGTATGACTGCTGTGTGGCCACCTGCCGTCCTCCTCAGTATTCAGTCATCATGAGTGTGAAGGTCTGTGTTGGTTTGGTTACTTTGTCCTGACTGTGTGGGCTGGTGAATTTGGTCACACACACGGTGCTGGCCATCACACTCACTCTGTTTGGGCCCCACCAGATAAGCCACTTTCTCTGTGACACCCCATTGCTCCTGAAGCTCTCCTACTCAGACACATCTATCAACGAGTCTGCGCTCCAAGTTGTCAGTGCCACCATGGCCCTGAGCCCCTGCCTCTTCTCTGCAGGCTCCTATGCACTCATGGCGGCCGTCCTGGAAATTCCCTCTGCCCAGGGCAGGAGGAAGGCCTTCTCCACCTGTGCGTCCCCCCTCACTGTCGTGGTGGTCTTCTATGGAACAGCCAACTTCCACTATGACAGGCCCAGAAAAGGCTGGACACGCACACCCTGGTCTCCGTGCTCTTCTGTGCGGTGACCCCCATGTTGAAGCCCATCATTCATAGCCTGTGAAGCAACAAGGTCCAGAGTTCCCTGAGAAAGCTTGCTGGGAGACAGACTGTATAGTGAGATTAGAACTAGATGATGGTTTCATTCTAGGAAATGTCTTAGTTGTAGAAATATGTGAACTCTTCAGCAGCAATTACAAGTGTGTTCTCTCTATACACAGTGTCTCATGAACACTGTGGTACCCCTCCAACCAGAAGAAGCACACTGTGCTAAGTATGTGACACATTGTGACCTCACCACGGTTCTCTAATCCACAGGTATTTCAAAATATTTTTATTACTTTTCTCTCCAAAAAAAAGCCTATACCCAAAGCAGTCAATCTCCTTTCCCCCAATATTGCAGCTCTAGCCAACATTAGTGAATGTGAAGTGCTATTTGCAATGTGACTTCGACTTGCATTTTCCTAATGGATATTGATTCTAAGTTTTAAATAAACACCATTTCTGTGTTTCTCATTCACATGTGGAAAGACCTATGTATACACTCGAGTTTCTGTGGATATTTTTAATGAAGTAATACCATATACGCCTTTTGGATCTGACTCCTTTCACTTAGGATGTTTGCAAATTTCAGTTATATTGTAGCTTGTATTAGTATTTTAGTTTATTCCTCCTTATTGTGACTGATTTCCATCTTATGAAAATTCCACATTTCTTTTTTTATTTCCCACTGGATAGTAATTTTTACTTTGTGTCTGTGTGGCTGTCATACTGGAGATTGAACCTGGAGCCTCATGCACACTAAACAATGTTCTACCACTAAGCCAAAGCCCAACCCTTTTAAAAATTTTGTTTTGAGTCAGGGTCTTGCAAATTTGCCCAGGTTGTCCCTGAATTTGTGATCCTTCTGCCTCAGCTTTTTGAGTAGCTAGTTTACAGACCTGCCTGGTCATTTTCACTTTTTGACTAATATGAATAAGATTCGTATATATAATATGAAAATTATATATAATATGAACATTATATGAACATTCATGTAGAAATCATTGGTGGACAACTTTTTTATTTATCTTAAGTTTGTAAGTAGGAGTGGAAGAGGTGGATCATTAACTCCATATTTAACTTTCTGAAGAAGTTCCAGATCATTTTCAGACTAGTGGAACCAGCTTAGCTTATTATTAAGAGTGGTGAATAAAGCTTCTGATTTCTTCACTCCCTTAACAAAACATCATTATCATTCCTTTTATTGTGAAGACCCTGGAATTTGTGAAGTGCTTCATCAAATGTGCTTTAGCTTTGCCTTTCCCTGATGGCTAATCATTCTAAGATCTTTTAGGAGTATTGTTAATGTGTCTCTCCTAAGCATGAGGAAAACCCCATTGTATTATGGGAAATTTTAAGTTTTAGAGACTTACCTCTTTATCTAATAATTTTTTTGTGTGTGCAGTAAAATACTACAAGACTTTAAAGCTTGTTGTCTTTTCTCCATCTGTGCCCGAAAGAGCTGTTTGATGACCTTTTTTTCCCCCTTACTTTTAAACTCCATAGCAAACAATTTCTTCACCAGGTCATGAGCATCAGCAGGATCATAAAATTAAGGGGCACGAAGTCATATAGTGTTTTGTAAGGGATCAGCACTTAGCACTAGTGAATCAGCTGAAGATAGTGGGGATGCTTTTAATATTGTGGCTTCTGATATCTGTCCATCTGGCAAAGTATGTAACATGAAGAAAAAACTTCATATGCCGTGCGAAATCCATCCCAATAAGTGTACACTCACCCTGACTCCTTCTCTCCCTAGCGGGAAGGGAAGGCAGTCTTGAGGTTTCTGCCACCCACAACTTCTTAGCAGAAATATCACTCTGAACTTCGCTCATCCACATCCCAATAGAGAGAGGACGCTGATCTTCTCGCTGCATGCTGGGAAGAGGTGATTGCCAAGACATTAATGAATCCAACAGCGAATTAACTACTCTCCATTGTTGCAGTTGAACTCAAGCCGTTGCCTTTGAGTTGTGTTTGCACACTAAGGAGTCTCAGAGCAGCTGAAGAGGAGAGGCTCGATGCATCTTCCCAACAGGTCAGCCCCAGACCTCTATAAATGTCCATCACAGGAAAATGAATTGTGAGAGATCAGAGGATTTTGACTCCTTCATGAGGCCACAGATATGCGAGAGGAAACTTTCAGAATAACAGGTCCGTTTTGTGGTGAATGGAGACCAACAGCCAGTTTTACCAAGAGTTTCTTTGCAGCCCAGGTGCTAGTATGGAGATCAGCAAGGGCCACACCAAAACCAGAAATCTACGCCTCACTGTGAGAGTTGCTGGTAAGTAGTTTATTTACCATAACATCAAAAACACTATCCCAGAATCAGGATACACCTACACCTTATAAACATATTACAGAATATTGTACATATTTTCATTACCATTTTGATGGCATTTATGTAATGACCTATCATAGCACCTTTTCTATGTGTGTCTAAGTTTCCACAATA